>NW_010196943.1:0-8419 GCF_000695765.1 Mesitornis unicolor
AACTCCTCATATTCTGGGATTCTGTGATTCTCAGGAGCTGGAAACTTGGTTCATTACGGAAGTTAAACAAAAGTTAGAATCCGGAGTGCAAAGGCTTTTGTGAGTTTTATTAGCAGAGGCAGATTTGGAATCCTGGATCCTAAGAGAGCTTCTCTGGGTCAGCTTAAAATTTAGAAAGTCTCCACTGAAGTTTTTGTTGTAGACGGTCAGATCAGATGCGATTTTCCTTTACAATGGTGGAAGCTTCACGGTTTTAACTAGTTCCTTGAGATTTCATCCACTTGGAGCTGAAAATTCTCAGGGCCGGCTTAGAGGATTTTTGTATTATATATAGCCTTCTTTTAATATTGAACTAGAAAAGTGAGGTGTTGATTTTGGATTCAGATTAAAAAAAAAAAGTAGTGTTTCTGAAAAATTTTCAAAATTGCTTCCATTCATAAATAATTTAAATGTCTTAGCTTTATGACTCAAGCTAAAGTTTTTTGTCTGAGAAAAGACATTACAATAGGTGCACTGAACTCTGCACCTTCAAGTAGATGTGACACCTAGGGCTCTTAGTTTGCCTTGTTAGCCTAGATTTTTGTATGTCTTGCATTTTTGGGCATACTTAATAATTTTTTTCTGCATTAATTTGATGTTTCTGCTTGTGCTTAGAAAAAAAACACATAGGAAAGAGACAGGAAATGTGTAAGATGCAGGAACAGGGAGAAGACAGTAGTATGGAAAGGGAAATAGTGAATAGGGTGTTTATTCTGTTCTGACTTTCTAAATAAATAATAAGTGTGGTTTGCACTTCAGGTATTCTTCAGGAATTTCTTATTTTCTATGAACCAACCAGCATTTCCAGGCTATTTTCAGCCATGTGTGTTGAAAGTAATGAAATGTTTTAAATAATGCTATGCCATAAATTTTGGAGGGTTTGGAAAAGACGTGTTTGATGAAAAATATTCATCCGGATGTCATCTGGTCTATGTAAACATCTGCTAGCAATTTTTGTCTATAGCAGCGGCCTTATAAGTGACAATTATTATTGCTCCACCAGTATTCTTGCATCCCTGAAAATGGGATGAATGCCTTGCAGCTAGCTCTATTATCTCTCTCGTTCGCTGCTCATTTGGAAATATTTTGTACATGTACTGATAAGGGCGTCTTATGTAATTATTCTACTTTTAGTGCGCGTTTGGTCTTAACTGGCGTACGCTATTCAGACTGGAGCATTTGAATTTTATAAAGTAGTATACAAATACGAGAGAAGCCAGAGATGAGAAGCAGAAAAGGCAAGTTTGAGCAAATAAAAGCTAAAAGTTGGATGAATGGCATTTACTTAGTCTACAGCAGAGTGAGAGAGATGAGGTAATGGTACACTGAGCTTCAGGATACAAAGGTCCTTTAGTAAAGCAGATGCGTATTTACCAGGAGTAGGGAAGGAAAACATCATCTTAATTTGAAGCAAATTAAAATTGGGTTTGATATTACAAAAATGCTTTGGTCTCTGAGGGAGGTTACGTACTGGCAAAATCAGCAAAACCAGACCAGGTTCTTTACATTTCTGTGGTTGTATGTGACCAAGGTTTTACTCATTTTACCTTCATGAGTTTTCAGTGCTCAACAACTGATGATAACGATACTGACATCTTGGCTGACTGAAATCTTGAAAGCAGAATAGCTTTATTCTTACTAGTACGATAAACCTATCAGTGGCTGATTAGTGATACTATTTGCAGGCTATTTTGCTAGACTACTAAAACCCATTCTTATTTCTAATATAATGATTCTCTTTAGGTGGGTTTTTAAGGATAGTTTTGTGTTCCTTGTTGTTGTCCCTCTCAGTGCTGGTGAATTACTTTTCCAGTTGCTCTTTCCTATTTGGCAGGATAAGTAAGGTGAGATCCAGTGGCACCTGGATGGGGGACACCCAGGGAAAATCCAGTGCCATTCTCTCAAAAGAGAGAAGAAAGGAAAGAAGCAAACAATAGAGATGAATACAAGAGAAAGGTTAGAAAGCAAGAGAAGGAGCATGAAGAGGTCTTGAGCATCTTTCAGTCTCTGTAGTCTAAGAATATGCCTGTTGCCGTCTCCCCAGGAGGTTTATGCAGAGCCTTGTGGGGAAGCAGCAGTGAATTGCTCCTTTGGATGCTAAGTGTAAAATTAAAGCTGGCAGGGTCTCCGAGCACAAGACTGGGAAGCTAATCACTCCTAATAACATATTGATTTTCACAGATCTCTGGCATTATGTCAGAGCAGTTTTGAATCAGCACCTGGTTTCTTCATCTTCCCATCTCCAAGCTAATGGCAATGAAGCTTCTGGCTTTGAGATTGCAAATAAATGCTGCTCTGGATCTTTTTGTCTATACAAATCTGTGGGTTTCTGATACATGCTTTCACCCATTGCTCCTATGCATGTCTCTTTGAGACATCCAAGTGTAATAGCTACCCTAAAAGCAGAAGGGTGAAAGAAATGTGCATGTATTTTTAACTCTGATAACTGTGCAGCTCCCTGTATTTATGGTGCTGAAAAGGGTTACATTCCCATTGCTGCAGGTGGCTGAGGACAATCGAATGGATGCCTGTGTTCAGGCAGAAGTCACCAGCACAGGTGCCAAGGAAACTGAGGTCACCTATTTGTTGCCAGGTTATATCCACCCCTGAGCAGATTTGCTGTATGTGTTGCTTAGCTTTAAAGTGCCTTCCTCAAGTTTTGGGGACTTGGCTGTCAGGGTAAGGAGTTTTATTTGTATGACTGCTGCTAGGCAATAGCCCCCTCTGAAGGGGTATTTCTATAGCTGGAGGGAATGGTCTGCTTGCAAGGAGATGTGCTGAAAAAGATCCCAAATATTCCAGGTGATGAAGACTTGCAAGGTGAGAAAGAAATATCTTTATTTTTAAAAGATGTCAAGTGCATAGGAGGGCTGGGCTGGGCCAGGGCCAGGTCATGGTCATCATGGAGCACACATGAAAACAGAAACTCATCACCTCCTGTCATTGTGCAGAGGCTGTTTCAAGTATTTCAGGCTATTTCATTTTATCTGCTTGTTACAAGGATATATTTCTCCATGTCTGTAGCAGACTGGCCAGAGAAGGAGCGGTAATACCCGATTTAGGCTACTGTGGGATTTCAGCTGAAGCACTGTGTAGCCTTTTGTGCCATCTTCAGCAATTCTGGGTGTTCTTTGGGTCCTTCTTACATAAGTGTAATAGTAATGTTTGGGTTTTCTTGTCTAAGGACAGTACACGTGAAGTACACGGATTATTTTTGAAGGGAAGACTCATTATTACCACACTTTTGGTTTGTTGTCTTGTAGTGTCTGCAGAAAATCTTGTGTTTCCACAGCATCTACCACATGGCGCTGTGCAGAAGGAAGCAGCAAAGCTGGAGCACTTGTGTCAGCTACTCCCACTTGTGGTCCTGATATCCTCCAACCCCCTCCTCACATCTATTCAGGCGCTAGGGCAAGCAACTCTTTCATGCAAGGCACATCTGAGCTGAAGGCGTCAAAAGAACCATTTCATGCTTGACTGCATTTTCTAATACAATCTGCAGAGAGAGAGAGGAAAGAGCAAGGAGGGTTTGTGTGTACATACGCATTGCCTTTGAGTGTATGTATAATGTACAGTACATTTAGTTCCAGCTTGCAGCTGTGGGTGGCAAGTAAGAGGTATAGACGTGAGGGGGAAGAGACTTGCACTTTGAAAAGAAGAAACTATTCCCCTACTTTGAAAAAGGAGCTTTCTTTCCTTCTTTGTTTCTTGGTCAGGCAAATATGTGAGTCCCCAGGTCAGCTCTGGCAGCTGGTGCTCAGAAGGTGCATGTATGGCTGAGTGGGTGTTGTGTGTAGAGAGCTTTGTGTGAACAGAACGTGACACTGTGTGGAGAGTGGAGCTATGAAAACTGGTGAATAGGAATGCTCTTCACAGCCATCTTATTTTAATGGTGGTCCCATAAAAGTTTTCTTCTTAATGGGTTTGTACAGCCCATGACCAGAGAGGTGCTGTGTAGCAGCTATTGGTGTGGTGGGTTGCTGCACCAGCACAACCACAGTGATCCTCACCAAGTGTTTTTTATCCTTACACATCTCTGTTACATTATCAAGCTGACACTCATACCCTTATTTGTCACCTCATTTGCATATTTATTACCACACTGCAGTTCTGTGACTGGCCATTGTGGAGCCAGCCATGGGTCCTTTCCAGCATGGACATCTGGCTGTTCCTCAGTTTTCCATCCATCTACCCTACTCTAGCATCTAACATTTGGGCACTGAGAGGATGTAGGGATTGGCTCTGCCAAACCTGCTGCTTCCCTTTAGAAGTTCCACTCCTGTCAGGATGAGTGGCCCAGCTGGGAAATATGGGACAAAGGGGTGAAGCATAAGGAGAACATCTCGATTCCAAATACGTGTTGTTGCTGTTGGTTAAATTAGATGAGATGTTAGCTTTCTGGGGTGTGTGGGGTATGTGGTGAGAATCCAAACCACGTGAGAAAACTGTGGCTAAACTTGACGGGGCACTGGTAAGACTGCTTTATGGAGCAATCCAATGTGCCTAGGGAGCTGAACTGGTCTTATTTTTTTAACCTCTGGGATTTTTGTACAGTTTTGTTGTAGAAGTCCTACACGGATCAATCTGTACAACTCTGCCTTCGGTAGGGGTTGGCTGTGGGAAGAAGGGATGGTCTGAGTCGTACATTAATACATTTATGTAGAGTTGTGAATTCTGCTGATAAAAATGCTTTGGAGCATATTGTCAGACTGAAACGATGATTGCAATGCCATAGTGGTTGCTGCAGTTCTGTCACAAGACTTTAATTCTACCCCCTTAGAGAAGAATATAATTTTCTACGGGCAAGACCCTGAGCAGATAGAGAATGTTAAGTACTGTAACTCCTTTCCTCAGCTGAACTTCCCATTTTCTTTGACATCTTCAGAGATAATAGAAAAATATAACTTCTTTCCCTGATGTTTTTTTCTTTTTCCTCCTCCTGTCTTGTGTTGTGCCTCCGTCTCCTGACATTTCCTGTGTTGAATGGCACTGAAACTTGCAGTACAGTGCAGTTTGTTCCTTTCTTCATTTGCGTTGTAGTGCTACTGGTTGTGTCAGCTGCGCTCTAAAAACAATAGCTGTTAGTAGGGAGAGGAAAAACATGAAATCACAAAACAGCACAAATCTGAGGTAGAAAAGTCCTGTTAGGAGACTTGCTTCATACCATTGTTTTTCTTTGAAGTGGAATGAAATTCCTCTCTGAATAAGCAACAGCTCGTAAGGGTAGCAGAAATAGGAACTCTAAACCTTCAAAGGCAAGACTAATGCTCTAGTAGAAGTGTTGTAGACTGTATTTAAAGTAGTAGATAGATAAATAGGCTGAATCAATGGGCTGAGGCCAATTGTATGAGGTTCAACAAGGCCAAGTGCCAGGTCCTTCATGTGGGTCACAGTAACCCCATGGGTGCTACAGGCTTGAGGATGAGTGGCTGGAGCTGCCAGGCAGAAAAGGACCTGGGGGTGTTGGTTGACAGTGACTGAACATGAGCCAGCAATGTGCCCTTGCAGCCAAGAAGGCCAACAACATCCTGGCCTGTATCAGAAATAGTGTGGCCAGCAGGAGTAGGGGAGTGATTTTGCCCCTGTGCTCAGCACTGGTGAGGCCGGACCTCAAATACTATGTTCAGTTTTGGGTCCCTCACTACAAGAAGGACATTGAGGCACTGGAGCATGTCCAGAGAAATAAAGCTGGTGAAGAAGGATCTGGAGAACAGGAATTATGGAGCAGCTGAGGGAGTTGGGATTGTTTAGTTTGGAGGAGACAGAGGGGAGACCTTATCACTCTCTACAGCTACCTGAAAGGTGGTTATACTGAGGTCGGGATTGGTCTCTTCTCCCAAGTAACTAGCAATAGGACAAGAGGAAATGGTCTCAAGTTGTGCCAGAGGAGGTTTAGGAGTTTAGATTGGATATTAAGAAAAGTTTCTTTACTGAAAGAGTGGTCAAGCACTGGAAGAGGCTGCCCAGGGGGGTGGTGGAGTCACTGTCCCTGTAGGTGTTCAAAAACAGTGTAGATGTGGCACTTCAGGACATGGTTTAGTGGGCATGGTGGTGTTGGGTCGATGGTTGAACCTGGTGTTCTTAGAGGTCTTTTCCAGCCTTAATGGTTCTGTGGTTCTATTCTATGCTTCTCATCATTACAACCAGTGCTAGGGAAGGCTGGACTAACAGAGGAGACTGTATTTTGTGCAAGATGTGAAAAATGGAGGCGTTGCTAGCTCGTTATCACAAAAGGGCCCTGTACTATCACTCTTGTCCTTGGGGGTTGCGTTTCTGTGGGTACTGCTGCCCCCAGCTGTGGTGAATACCATATCTTTGTTTGCTGCTTATACCTGCCACACAGAGTTGCTGGATGCAGTTAAACAGTTGTTGTGTTTTTCCCTGGTTGCATGCCTTTCTGTGGTGAGTGATACTGTTTCTGTAAACACAGTGGTCTGTGATAGGTGTCAGAAGCGAAGAACAGACAGGGGTATAACTTTTTTAATGTTTTGCTGTTGTTTGCTGATTCCTTGCAGAGGCCTCTATCCTGAGCTATGATGGCAGCATGTACATGAAGATCATCATGCCTATGGTCATGCATACAGAAGCAGAAGATGTGTCCTTCCGTTTCATGTCCCAGCGTGCTTACGGGCTCTTGATGGCAACCACCTCACGAGACTCTGCTGACACTCTGCGCCTGGAGCTGGATGGAGGCCGTGTCAAACTTATGGTCAATCTAGGTATCGTATAAAAACCTTCCACTGCCCTTTCACTATTAGTTTGGGCTTGTGATTAGTGTTTTTTAAAATAATTTTGTTTAATTTTTGGTGGTTTGATTGGATTGATCTCTAAAATAACTGCTGAGACCTTCATAATGATATTCTCTTGCGGAGAGAAATTCTCTTCTGCATTGCTGCATGGAGATTTGCTGTCAGTTCTTCGTTATGGACAGTGTTGGTTTTTAAGTCTTTATGTTTTTAAGTTTCCTTTCTTGGTCTGGGACTGGTGAAGCTCTGTGTGAGACATGCTGCTTGGTCCATCTTTTGATCAGTTACATCTTTCATTCATCCAGCATCACTCAAAACAGTCAAAGCCAAACGTGGGAGGGGGGAAGCAAAATGGATATGGTGGTGAGCAGACGTCCTGTGAATCCCACATCCTTTACAGAATTTGGCAGCGTTTGATACAACTTGGTCTATTTTACTAATTTGCTAATTATTTCTATTTTATAATTGCTATATGTGTCAGCCTTTAGGGCTTTTTATATCTAGTAAAAAAGGCCTGGGTTTTTTTGATTGTGTCTTTATTAAAATGAAGGCAACAATAATAAAAGTGCATCCCCCCCATCCCAAAGGGTTGCGTTCTGTCTCCTTAGAGTTACACCTTCCCAGAAAATAATAAAAAAGATGATTAGAAACAAGTCCAACAGTAACAACAATGAAAAACAACTTGGAAGTGAGGATGCTGTTAGATTACTCTCTACCCAACTTCTTGCCAGTCTTGTAGTAATGTACTGAATGACAAATAACCTTTTAAAGAATGTAAATACGGGAGTTGAAGCTTGCTTTCATTTTTCAGTGATGCAACTTGTTGCTTCATGTGAATCCAGGAATATAACTAAGAAGAGATTATGAGTCAAAGAGGCAGAACTATGACGATAGGGCAAAATGTTAAACCACTTCTAATATGTAGGGTACTCCATATGGAGACGTGTGCATGGTCTGTGAAAGCACGTGACAGATTTCAAAATTCTAAGCCCCACTGGAACAAGCTTCCTCATTTTTTGAATCAACATCTTCAAAGCCCTGCTGTGGTCATATTGGGAGGAAACCAAGTAGTGGCTTTGTCTATAAAGGGCAAATAAAGTATAATATGCCCATGGAACTACCTTGGTTTTTAAATTGCTTCTAGTGTCTTTTTGACTGTGAAAGTGCCAATCAGACCCTAATACCTGCTTTTGGAATAAGAAAGTGAAGAGAAGAAGAGGCATTTAAACAAATTCGTATCTCTTACAAGCAAAGAGTGTCCTACTTGTAACCCAGAGCCAGTTCTTTTACCTTGCATGCCTTGGTTACTCTCTTTGTTGAAGACAGAGTACTTCCCACCCGACAGGAGTGTGGTAGTATTTTAGTAAGTGCTGCTTTTATCATCTTTGATACTCCCACATGAAAAATACTGCAGCATGAAAACTGCCAGACTTCATCAGAAACTATCACTTTTTCTTCTGAGAAAGGCACTGCTTGTTTGATTCAGTTACACCTTCATCTTCCCTTAAAATCAATGAGAATAGGGGGAATTGCTCCTGCTGGGTGCTCAGGGCCCACTAGACTTAGACCCTATGTGATATGAGAAGGGTATATTTAGGTTACCCTGGATATACTTACATTTTTTTACAGATCAC
>NW_010196943.1:8450-17879 GCF_000695765.1 Mesitornis unicolor
TTTTCCTTACAGTGTACTGGCAGGCAGTATTTTCCCTCAGGGCCTGTCAACATTGTGTGCCTGATTGGCATTGGGCACTTTTAATACTCGCTGGGATCTGCTATGCCATCAACTAGCCTAGAGGTGGACCGTTCAGCTCGTACTATCTGCCATCTGAAATACGTGACTGAAGACTTGACATATGGTCTACATCTGTTTGGAAAGAGATGTGTCACTGACAGTTTAATACAGGGAGAAAATCTGTAAACCAAACCCTGTGTTAATTGAAGGCCGATTTTGTGTAGTTGCAGGGATCAAAGCAATGTGTGTGCCAGGTTGGCCAGCTTCTCAGCTGGAGCCTTTTGGGAGGTTGAATCTCCCCCAAAAGTGACTACAGGCTGCAGCAGTGGAAACCGGTCAGCACTCTCCTTCTATGCCTATCTCAACAGAAGAGTAGTAGTTTAGGCTGTTGGAACCTGGATTGAGCTTCACCTCTCCTCTCTTTAGATTTATAAAGCTGTCAGATATGTTCCTTCAAAGAGGACTTCCCTTCTGTCAAAACAGCAAGGTTACCTTGCTGTTGGAGCAACAGAATTTGAGGAGGAATGACCTTACCAGAGCCATTCATTTTCTGTTGTTTACTGTAAGTCACATCTAACTCTTTAAGGAGACTGTTCATAACCAAAATTTCCCAAACGAGAACCAAATCTTTGTTATCTGACCCTGCCAACATCCCCTTACCAGTGCGAAACAATCATCAGCGCCACCTCTGAGGACCTGAGTATGCTTGGTGCTGACTGGCTGCATGTCAGCATCCCCTGAGTGTCTAACCCAGCACAGGTGTGTGTAAACAAAGACTGTTTTGAGTGGTGAATTATTTAATTGTGCTTTTCTTATAAGTCATTTAATACTATTGGTAAGAATTGTCTCTTTCTTCTCTTTGATCTATTCCATTTGATTACTTATTATCATTTGTGTGGTTATTAAGGTCTTTCCTACGTTGGTTTTTTTTTATCTTTTTTTTTTATTTTTCCTTTTTTTTTTTAACTCTTCTGTGTATTTCAGTTGTAAAGCTTTCCCATTCCCCATCAGCCACGGTAAATCAAAAGATGGTATTCAACCCTTCAAAGGCCTGAAGCCTGCGGCCCGCACAGCAAACAGCCCTGAGAACAGAGCGTACAGAGCAGCCTGCAGGGGCTGGCATATCCCACTCACCCCCTCCGCGCTCAGTGTCCAAACCAAACAGGGAAAACATCGTACAGCAGACGGGGCTGGGAACGGGCGGCTGGGTGCTTGCTGTAGATGGGAAGGAGAGGAAGAGCAGCGATGAATAATTCTCTAAGAAAGAGGGACAAGGAAGTTGATTCAGACCTTTCCCGTGTAGGTGCCCGAGGCTCTGCAATCTGCATGTTGACAGCACATCTCACGGTAGTTTTGAGTGTTTGTTGTGTGAAGATTAGAGGTCCAAATGTGACAGAGATCTCACTTCTGTTGAGAAGGGCTCTGAAGAAATGGGTCTTGAGTGGAAGGGGAGAGAGAGAGAGAAAAATTAAGCAAATCATGGCTTGGAACGTGCTTGGGAATAATTTCTGATGCTAAGATAGTGTGCAGAAAGGGAAAGAAATGGCTGGTCCAATAGGGAGGTCCACCTTCACTTGTTTTCCCTCCCTTTGTTGAGTAGGAGGGTTATAGTGTCACTGACTTTTATTAAAGAATATTTCAGTTCTGTTTTCCCTGGCCTGGCTCGTCTTCAGGGCACTGGTGACTAAAATGAGTAGTGCCTGCCTCCTGTTAATCTGGGTCAGCTCTCCAGTGAGGAACTGTAGTCATCCCTCTCTCCTGTCTTTCTCTAAGATATCTCCTCAGGGGTGTCAAAGACATCTTTGCCCGCCAAAATGCAAAGTTTCTTTTGTAACTTCCATATACAAACAGAGCGGTCACATTTTCTGTTTTCCTTTTTTTTTAAGTGTATATGCACTTTCATGCTCATCATAAGGAGCAAATACTTTGTCCTCACACAGTAAATGTGACTTTCTCTCCTGATTCAATGAAAAAACAGCTGTGGGTTTTAGTAGCATCAAAGAAAGTATAACTTTTTTCAGGCATGAAGATACAAATGGTAAGAAGCGCAGGCATAATTTAGAGATTTCTGTCTGCTGCTAAAGATACCTCCATTCAAACAGTGAATCCCTAGTGTAAGCTAATTGCAGTGAAGCTGTTTAACCTTTTCCAAGGAGAGGGTCTTTGGCCCGTTTTCCAGATTATGTCCTCTGGAGAACCTCCTGTCTGAAGGTCAGTAGTTCAGTAAGAACAGTGAAAGAAAGTAACTGTAGAAGGTCTTCCCAGCTCATCCTGCTCCCCATGCAGTTACAGGCTGTTTTCACTTTATTGCTGGCCTCCAGATGCCTCATCCAATTACTGAACTGGCAAGCGACTGAATTTACAGCTGTTTAGGCATACTCATCTTCAAAACCTAAAGCAAGGTGAAACCTTTTTTTGAGTCAGAAATGTGGCCATACCCATCAGTAGAAGCCAAATCCCATCAGTAGAAGCCAAAACTGCTGAGAGCCTTCATGCTGCAGGGTCTGGAGATCTAATAGCACCATGGTGGTCGTCAGGGCAAACTCCTCAGCAGCCGGCTGGCTCTCTTGTCCTTTGAAATAGAAATCTAGCAGCCAGGATAAGAGCTACACTGGTTTTCAGTTTGAAACATCAGTCCCTTCACCTGGCGCAGCCAATGACTCAGCTTGGGGGTAAGCCCTGGGACGTGCTGTTATGTTGGTATCGCTGCAAAAAAACCCTAAAAATGCAAAACTTCTCTGCAAACATCAATAACACAGTGATGGTTTTAGTTTCTAACTTTGAAGGTTGCTGAGGACCAGCCGTGTTTTCCTCTCCAGCACACTTACTTTTAGCTTTAGCCTGTAAGAATTTCCCCTGTTGTTCCAGCTGTAACAACTCCCTTGATCTCACTTGCAGTGGGACTCGGGAGTCTCTCTCTCTCTCTCTGGCTGTCACTCTCCATCAGGTCACAGAGGGAAGTTCCCCAGCATGTACTTCAGAGCTCCCCTTACCCCACCCGACTCCTGTAAGGGATATAGCCACCACTGTATGGTGATTGTACCAATTGCTCCAGGGCTGTTTGCTCCCACTTTTCTGTTGCGGTTGACGACACATGACAAACCTAATCGCACAAAACCAAACCCAGATTTTCTCAAGAGAAGTTCTGCTTGAAAACAGACTCTCTCTGGCTATGCTGCTCCTGATTGGTGTGTCCCTGCTCATTACAGCTCTTTATTTATAGACTCTTATTTTCCTCCTCTTTCATTTTTAAAGAATTGTGTTTAGTTTCAGCTGCTGAAATAGTTTTCCTCCCTCTGTCCAAGTATACACAAAATTGGTCCAGTTATGCAGTAAACTGCACTGTATTTCTCTGCCATTCTGTATGATCTACTTTGCTGGGCCATATCTCTGTAATAGATACGACTGTCCCTGCTGGTCAAAGCTATAGTTGTCCAGTCAGGATGTCCAGTAACATGGTGCTATTATCCCTGGCCTTGATTTCCTGAGAGAAGGTCAGCGCGGCCCAAGATCTGTAATAGCACTGATACGATAGCTCTTGCCCATGTCAGACACTGCAGTAATGGATGTTCACAAGGCTGAAAGTAGACATATATAGACGTACGATCATTTTATGGGTCGTATCCTGAGATATGCTGAGCATTAGTGCGTTAAACAAGAGAAGCAATGCTCAGAAGCCCTCCAGCTCAGGCTCCCTTACCTTAACCTGGTTTTTTTGTGCAGATTCCTCAGTTACCATTTATTAGAACCCACAAGCATAACTCTATTTTAACTTCCATGTACCCCTCTTTGTCCCTCCCTTGCCTGTAACCTCTGAATGAAGCAGGACCAGCAAAGGTTCCCAGATCTGCCACTTCACTGCCCATTTCATCTTCTCCCTGAACGTTACGAGCATCCCATTCAGCCTTAGCGTTCGGACAGCAAGACGAGATTGGGCTCTGAGGAACCGGCAGGGCTGGGGACCTTTGAAAGAAAGCCCCATGTCCCCCACCAAATAAAAAACATATTCCCGACCTCCAGAACTAGCTGAAATCTGGGCTGGGCGTTCGTGCGGTTAGCTGTTTGCAAGTGGCCATTTTATGATAGGACACAACTGGGCAGTATATTAACCCTTTCCCCACCTGAACGGACAGTGTCAAACGTGTCTGCACATATTCAAGTGTTCTGGGCTGGCTTTGGGGGAAATGAGAAGAGGGTCTGTCTTTGGGAGAGCTGGAAAGGGTTAAATATTGCACCAACAAATCTCATAGGCTGATTTTACAGGTATTCTGTGTTGGACAGATGGTGTATTTATGCAATAACAATACAAATTAATTCAAAAGAAACCAAGTGTAAAGGTTGATTTTGAGCTTCTATCTTGGAGAAATTGCTAAAGGTCTTTAAAAAGCAAAATGACACGAGTATGACTTGCATTTTGAGGGAGACTTTTTGTGCCTTAATTGTCAGGTTTTTTTACTGTAATTCACATCAGTTCATGGTCTGAAGTAGAAGATCCTCTTACACACATTGGTTTCTATAAAAGAAAATAGCTTTCTGTGTCAACATGTGGATATATATGTATATTGGTATATCTCTCTATACATATGTGTATATATATGTGTGTGTGCATGTATATATATATGTATGTACCAGATATTTATGTGGAATATACTGTACATATGCACCCACTCCTGAACTTGTACAGAGTGTATATAAGTATAAAATGGCCACATCTCTTTGCGTGTGTCTGTCCCCGGAAGGGTGGACTGATTGTTTTTGGATGTCTGCAGCTGTTACCTTGAAGGATGCAATTTCATCTTTCATTTATTTTTCCCCATCTAGACTGTATCAGGATAAACTGTAACGCCAGTAAGTTTTCCCTCAAGTTTCATTTTGTTCTCTTTCTATATATATTAAAATAACTTTATTTTCTTTGCTGTTTTATAAGCTGTTTTTCTTTTCCTTTTTGTTTCTGTTTTCCTTTCTTTAAAAAAAAAGGATCTTCTGAAATGGAAGTGTTGGGTGGGATATGAGGCTGGCGGGGGGACGAGGGGAGACTTTACGGTGATTGTATGTGGAAATTTTGTGTTAGGCTTCTCCGAGGAGGAGATGAACTGTTATTTCATAGCTTTGCAGAAGAGCACCTGAGGAACCTGATGAGCTGATATTATATTTCACTGGTAACCTGTTGTCTTTATGAGAACTTTTAAAGAACCGCATAGGAATAACAACAGGTACTGTATGCACTTCTCCACTACAAAAAGGCATGCTTATTTAAAAAAACAAAACAAAACAAGAAACCCACCTCAAACTCTCATTTTATTTCAGAATGATGACAATTTAAGCTGGTGTTTATTCAATGTCACTTTTATTTGGGTATAGAAGAAGGAAAAATTACATCTTGGATTTTGGGTATATTATCAGAGTTAAATCATAATCTTTTATGTAGCATTTACCACTCTTAGGTTTCTGTAATGAATTCCAGCTGAATCTTTGGGTCACCTTTCAGTCTCTAAAAGTAGGGAAGAAGATTTATAAGACCTCTGTGAAAAATAATAGTGAAATATCATACGCAATTCTAGACTGATTGACCAAACAAAATCTTTTCTGTTCTACTTCAAAGAGCTGGTTCAAGTTGATGTAAGCCTCAAAGGAATAAGCACCTCCCAAAGAATGGAGCTGTTTAGATCTCAAGTGTGTTTTGAGGCTTATCTTACTTGAAACCTGATTACTTGCTGAACTGGCAGATCTGCTGTGTTAAACTTTACATGGAAAGGTTTCTGGAAGGCTAAACATCGCTTTGGAAAAGCTGTAAGAGATTAAAAGGCAAAGGTGGTCAATGTGTTTTCTAGAGGCTGTGGGCTTTTTGCTCACCCGTGAGCCTCATCCAAGCTAGCAGGAAGGTGGAAAAAAGAACATTGCAGCCCCAAAAGCAAACAGAGCTTTGAAGTAACAGAGCCAATTGTAGCATCACTGAGAATCTTACTGTAAAACAGATTCTTAACAGCTTTGCCATAGTTTTGAACTAACAGTAGGTTTGTAGTAGACAGCAGACAGCACTTGTTTGGGTTTTCCCTCATGTTCAATATTTTCAAAATCTAAAAGGTTGTATGTGGTTGCAGCTAGGAAAAAAAATACACACATTATCAGATCAGCTTTCCCTCCTGGTCTTGGGAGGTGGTCCCTGGGACCATGTAGTCAGAGACAAGCCAAAGCGATGGCTGATGCGTGGTTATTCCAGCTGTATACCCTGCTATGCTGTAGGAGCTTGCTCGTGAGTTCACACCACTGAGAACTCCAGCCTCCTTCAGCCCTACTGGAAGGCTGTATGGGATTAGTCCTGTGTGACTCAAAGCTTGACAGCTCTTGCTGAATTCCTTTTGCTCTTACGAGTTTTAACACTGTATTTCAAGATAGAGTAGGTAATAGGAAGAAGAGTCTTGAATCTCTGCTGAGATTGCCAGTTTGTACCCAGCAGGGCTGAGGTCATTTGCATAAAAGTGGGATCTTTTGCTTCCTAAGAGGTGATCTGCTCTTGCTGCTTAGCCACCTGTAACTCCTACCTAAACACTTGCAGCATGGTTCTTGTTGAGGCATGTCATCTGAGCATCCATACCAGTTCCTCTGGTACTGGGCAGCAATCTGATGCTGTTGTCATCATCTTCAACTTCTGAGGACAGCTGGCTGTTAAAGATGTAGCTGTGGAAGTCTGTCTTCAGGTGGGAAATCGGCTTCAGTAGCAAGGAGCAGTAGTCTGGTTTTCATGCAAATGGAAATCTAGCGCTAATTGGAAGAAACATTCAAAAAGGAAAAAGAAGGAGAAGAGAATCTTATAATCAGAGCAGTGGGAAGGCAGTCTGAATCCAGTGCTTTTGTTAGTTTCCCCATAAGCATCAAAATATCTTGAATCATTTTGCTTCCATGCATTTTTAATAGTTGAGTCTGTTGCATTTTTAAATACAGTCTCCCTCTGAAGGTTTGTACTTATTTATTTATTTATATTAAAACGCTTTGGATTTTCCTAATTGATTTTTTTACGACACTTTCCGAAAATGAACAACCCCAGTCCCTCCAACACCCTGTCTTGTTGCTGCCTGCTGCAATGACTCAGGTCATCTGTCCTGCTTTCCAGAAGGGAACCTGCTGGGAACTGATTGATGCTAAACTGTGTACTCTCGCATGAATAAAATACAGTTAGGCAAGAGCAACCCAAATATCACTGTAACTATTCTTGCAGGCACACTGACATTTGCTTGTGCAGAGGGAGTTAATCGTGTACAGAAGGGTCTGCCAGGGTCTGTTGAAATGAGCAGAAGTGTTTTAAAGTAACCTGGCAAATGGGATTCCCAATCAGTTGAAGGGTTTCGGGTCAAGCAGTCACCACTGCTAACTGAGTATAAGGGACCTGGTGCATGGTTTTAAAGGTAAACAGAGCTGTACCTTTGGGGTCTTATGTACCATGTAGGTTAAAGAGCCTACCACATCAAGCACTGAAGCTCATGCCATTTGAGAGGAGTCTAGTATGTTGTCCCAGGTACGCATTTAATCTTCAATAGACTTGCTCTTAATTTTCTTAATCTGATGCAAAATACTGTTTTCTATCTTCTTACCCTCTCTGTTTCTCATCACTATCATATCTCACAGTTCTGCAGTTGAAGACTGACATTGTTTTCTAGAAGAGGAACTTCCTTTTCGTTTACTTTTTCTGCATTTAATACTCATCTCATCCCCTCCTTTCCCTCTTGAAGGTACCTAAACTGATCTTATCTGTTTCTGCACACTGACACTTTGAATTTAGAAGGACCCAATTGTGTTGTTACTTACACAGCTGTAACTGGGTATTAACTCTCTTTTCCTTTGAGTGTAAAATGAGCACAATCAAAAGCAGGATCCCAAAATACACTGTGTGAAGGTGCATTGAACGATTCTTCAACATAATGCAGATGTAACAGGTAGCACAATTTTTTTGGCTGAATTACTGTATAATCTAAATATCCTTATATTTTTGCGTGCATATATTTTTGGTTTTTAAGTAGGATCTTCTAAAGAAGGATGACTGGTCCATCTCCTGTAAACTGCTTCTTGAAACGCATTGCTCACTTTAAGGAAAGTTAGAGTTGTTGTGATTGTTTTATAGTTTGTGTCATAATATCTGGTGCTCTGATTTTTCTTCACTTTTTCAAAGGTATCTAGTCCTTAATTTCCCCATTCCCTTTTCAGTGGCCCCACTTCGTATCAGTCCAGATGGGCATAGTTAGATAGATGTGGAGGTGTCTTTACTTTGTGTACATTCTAGGGTACTGTTTGTATTATTTTCCTTGGTCCAGTTCTCTCTCCTTTTCCCAAAGCTTTTATGTGGCCTGTCAGTAGTGTCAGTCACGTAGTTTGACCCTACCTTTATGGGAGGGTTGATCTTCCAAAAGTAGTTGCCTTTGTGACAGTGAATAATTCAGTCTTACTGCTTGTTGTTTCATGATGAGGCCTTCTCACTAAAGCATGCCAGATAAGATATTACCTATTTTCATATGACTTGTGAAGGCTCAGCAAATCCTGTTCCTCTTCTCTTACCTGTTGCTAAAACTGCAAATGGAAGAAGGTGAAAAAAATCACAATCCAGTCAGTACTAGTTGATCTGTGCCTCTATGAGGCCCCACAGTTAGCGTGTTGTTTCAGATCCAATTAAGTTTGGACTGTTCTTTGACAACAGAAGACAGCTAGAATATGAGATTGATTCACCTTTTCCAGTTGCCATGCTTACTGTATTTAATGCCTTAATTCAATGCAATGTCAGTGTTTGTCCACTATAACAAAATATACACTCTCTGGGAGAGGTTTAAAGGTTTCTTTTTCTGTATCAGCATACGTAAAAAGGAAGCCATCCTAACTCTAATCTAAACATATTATCAAACCAAGTGCACTTATCTGATTCCTAGTGATGTTGCTGTCATTTTAATAAAAGCTTAATAGTTCTCTAACATGAAAACATTATTTGGAAACTGAAGAGGTGTGATTAAACATACACATCATATTTGTGACTCTAGTCTCTCCTAACACGGTTTAAACATAATCAAGAAGAAATGAATGCTTGTGCAGCCTGCGAAGCAATGAGTCATTAGTATGTCTTATTGTGAAAGCAAAGCTGGTGTGTGTAGCATCTGTACAGCCTGGCTGAGAATGGTCTCACCTTGGAGCAGCCTTAGACTCAGGGTGCTGGTCTGGCCTCATGCAGAGGAAAGGAAGTGGGTGGTCAGTCTTTGGAAGAGTTTTCCTTCAGGCAGGTGATGAAACAGTGGTCCTCTCAGGTATTTTGTCAGATGGTAAACTAAGAAATCTGTTTGAGGAAAGCCTACTGTGCTGGACCCAACAGCCTGAGAGAGGTGAGGCTGCTGC
>NW_010196944.1:0-10056 GCF_000695765.1 Mesitornis unicolor
GAACCGGCAGTGCAGCCCCACGGTGTGCATCCTGTGCACTGCACCCCGCTCTGTGCATCCTGTGCTCTGCACCTCACTGCGTGTACCCTGCACCCCGCTCTGTGCATCCTGCACTGCAAACCACTGTGTGCTTCCTGCACTGCAGCCCACTTCATGCATCCTGTGCACTGCACCCCTCTCTGTGCATCCTGCACCCTGCTCTGTGCATCCTCAGCAGACTCAATGACATCAGGTGGCACCAGGCAGACATGGTGCAGTTTTTTTTATTTTCTTTTAAATTTGCTCCTTAGCCTGGCAGTGCAAAGGTAACTCCAATTTTTTCTGTCGCTTCGAAGCCCCAGAGGCCCAGGAGCAGCAGCACCGTCATTTCACAGCCTGCTCGGTGCCACCTGATGGTATCGATCCTGGGACAGCCAAACTTGGGAAGCCAAATCCACTCTGAGGGCACCCAGGGATGTGGTGGGGTCACCTTCCTGACAGCCACCCTCCACCAGCTGCTACCACCTCGTGTCCCTCTTCCATCTCATGTCAAGTCCATCATGGAGCTGCCTTGTGCCTGTTACTGGGCAGGCATGGGCTATACTCTGGCGTCCCACCAGTCCTCTGTGCTCTGGTTTGCGGGGTCTCAGTGTTCAATGCTGGAGGCTCTCAGGACAGCAAGTGCAGCCTGTGTCACCCAAGAGCCTTCAGTAGAAGAAGCCCTGATCTCTCTTCTTCCACAACCATCCCTAGGTGCAGGTGCCTCCGTGCTCTGCAGTGCTGAGGGCAGTTCTCTGGAGCAGTGTAAGGTACTTTCTGGCTCAGAGATCCACCACTGCTCACTTCTTTCAGTGTTTTCTAATGTCTCAAACTTTTCTGAATGGGTCCCAGTGGGCACTGGGGGCTGCAGCTGGCAGGGCAAGGCCTGGGTTTTCCCTTAGCTGTCGGTCCTGAAAGTGGAACTCACTGCTGCCCCAAGACAAAGCCAGAAATGGCTTGTGAAGGTGACAGTACTTCTCAAACAGCCTGCTGGCAGTGCCACAGTGCTGTGGGATAAAGGAGCTGTAGGGGCCTTGTCCTGGAGCCTCACAGGCTGCCTGTGCCTGCAGCCTGTCTGCACCTTTCCTGGCAAAGATTCATCTAAATTGGTCTCAGAAACCTGGGTATGGTGAGCCCATTTGTGTAATGAGCTCTGCCCTCATTAGGCTGTCTCCTAATTCAAGTGATTCCTAACATCTAACCTACTTTTTTTTTGCTTCCATTTAAATTCACTGCTTCTTAGTCACAGCAGACAAGTCAACTGACAACTTTGGAATTATGTTTCTACAGGATCAAAGCGTGACTATGCAGACAGACAGGTCCTGACAGACACAGCAGGAGACGGACCTTGGCACCAGGACACTGCCACAGCTTCTGACCCTGGACTATGAACATGGTGATGATGTGGGAAGAGTTCTCCCATGTGTCAGGCCCCTCCTGAACCTTCCTATGCAGATCACAGCTCCTTTATCTCTGTGTAACTCACCCCAAGACTCCAGTCCTAGCAACTGACATGGGATTTCTTGGGTCTCAGTGTGGGAGCACATCAGAGAGACAGAGCAGAAGTTCATTAATGGACAATGAGCTCAAGGAAGGAAATTTATTGGGATGCTTTAACAGATGCTACAGAGAGGCACAGAGTATACAGAAATTTGTGGCATGTAGCTTCTTTGCTTGCCGTGGCTTCTGGAGGCAGCTGAGAAACTCTGATGAAAAGTTACTCCAGGGCTGAGTATCTTCCTCCCACAGGGAAGGTACACGTGGGATCCACAAATTTCACAAGTGATTTTTTAATTCTTGATTATGAATATAATAACAAGGAATCATTGGCAAGCAGAGGGGAAAGGAGCTGAGCAGAGGGAGAGCCTGCACTCAGAGAGGGGAAATGGAAAGTGGCATTTCACTAAAACTGTGCTACCCTTGGGCTCCCCTCTCTGCTTCAGAAAGGCTCAAGCTCTTTGACCATGCCTTTGCGGAGTGTCCAGTGTGGACAGGAGGAGGAAGAAGCGCTAACAGTATGAAGCTGGTTTGATGAGGATAAGGGAGGATTTGCAGTTCCCCTTGCACATGTTGCCCCATGTCATGCCACCCTTGAAATTCAGCCGTACAGAATAACACGCCGAGAACCACCATCCACCCTCATAGCTGTAGGCACAGTTCTTACTGTAAGTGTCCTGATCCCGATCCTTTGTGGAGAACTTCATGTTGTCGTGCATGGTGTTGGGATTGTCTGAGGTCATGGCATCCCCTGCTGTTCCTGAGTAAGAGCCCAGCCTCAGCCGGTAGCCGTGCGACTCGTCTTCCACGCTGAAGAGGTTGTAGTCTGCGAAGTTGGTGTTGTCTGTGGAGTCCTGGATGACAAACCTGACCTGGTAGACTTTCTGCTTGGCAATCTGATGGATGTACTCGGTGCCCAGCCAGTACTCGCTGCGCACGCTCCCAAAGCCAAACTTGTAGGTGCTCCAGGACTCAGCCCAGGTGACTGGTGTGTCTTTCTGGTTCCTCTGGATGACCGTCCAGCCTCCGTTTGTCACATTCATTTCGCAGTACACCACGAGATGGTGGAGCCCCTTTGGCTGAATGATGTAGACACCGCTGCGGCTGCCAGCAGGCATCTCACTACAGTCCTTGGGCCAACCTGGGGCAGGAAACAGAGGTGGTTATTAAATCCCACACAATGAGACACTGATACTTCTTTTGTTCCTATATCCTACTGCACACACAGTTTTGGGCTGTATTCCTGCCATGTGCTCACAGGAGTAAATCAAAGTCTTGAAATGATCAGTGTAAGAGTTGGGCTTCAAACCTTCCCAAGGCAGGATTAAAACTGATGGGGACACATTGCCAAAATGTCTTGACCTGGTGAGACCAAGCTGATATTGCCTTCACCCAGCACACAATGCAGCCCAGCCTAGGTTGGATTCAGTTTCGCAGTGCATTGGTGACTTGCCACCTGATGTATCACCACACAGACAAATGCAAATCTGGGTTATAAAGAAATCTGCTATTACAGCATGGAGGCTTTAGAGCTTCATAGTAGTTTCAGAAACCCTGGAGAGAGCATGATCAAGACATCCATACTGCTAATAATTAAATCAGCCCTCGTGATCTCAACAGTGCAAATCTGTCAGTTTTCTCTGAGCTTACCCAAGTAGCTCATTAGAGACATCCTGACTTGTTTGATTTGATTGTGCTCTTTCCATGCTCCAGAGGGTCAGTCCCTTATACAACAAACTGCTTAATGCACCTATGCACTACTGAGAGGGGACTTGCTCTGCTCCTGGTACCTCTGCTACTGGTTATTCCTACCATAAAGCCATATTTTGTGGTCCTATAGGCTAATGTTGACTCAGTCAGCTCAGTAACTCAGTCAGTCCCTGTCTTATCCAGTCTTCTCATCAATACCCAATCACCACTTCCCAAAGGCAAATAATGTATCATCACTTTCCAGTTTGGATCTTTGGGTAGCAAATTCCCCATGTTAAGGATCCTTATCAACTACTGAGATCAGGACGTGGATGGTAATAGAGTCCTCTCGAGGTTATGGGCTGTGGCATCTCTGCAGCCTATCAGAAAAATCAACATTTTTTCCTGGGAGGAGCCAGTGCACATGTAGGACATGGGCTAAGGTGGATGAGAGCTCTTCATGACCCTCTAGGCTCCCACCAACGGCGAAACCTTCTGAGCAGATGAACTCCTTGGGAAGAGACTTACCACGGCCTGCTGGTGGGTGGGGGCCAACGTCTCTGACCTGTCGAATATGTTGGCTACCATTATCTGAAGTAACAAGAACAGAGGAGACAGGAGTAAGTGGTGAGGGTACACATGGCAAATGCCTCCTAGGAGAGCATGATCTTAGAGAGATGAGATTCCTTTTTTTCTGTTCTTGCTCCAGTTCCAGAGAGACATTTCAGATATTGGCCAGCTGGTAGTCTGAGGGAATTTACATGGTGTTAGAATGGGGCAGATTCTTCCTTAGCGAGAAGGATTTGGGCACACTCTGTAGGAGAAAGACCCCGAATGGTGGTGGCAACACCAGAAAGATGGTTGTTAAAGTGCAGTAGGAACAGTTAGGAAGGGACTAAGGAAGAAGAGATATTAGAGGGAGAAGAAACGTGAGAGCAGACACAGGAAAACTGGTGCAGGTATCAGGAGTTGGGAGAAGGGCTCTGCTCAGCTGGCTCAGAAGGGAATTTGAAAGCTGTTCCTGGAAGAAAGAATAGTTTAGAGAGAATCAATGCAATTCTTTTCAAGGACATCTTGTGTGCATCCGCTGATGGCTATAAAACAGAGGAATGAATCACAGGCTTATGGAATCGCGAAAACCATCCCTGTCCCCTCTCTGAAACAGATGCCTAACCCTACAGCTGCTGGTCTCCCACATCCTCAAATATCTGCTCCCTGCTTTCACTCTCAGCTGGTGCTTTCCTATCCCTGCCCTTAGGAAGTGTTTAACTTTGCTTCTTAAGCCTCTTGCATCATGTATAAGCCCATTCCTCCTCTTACTACACCCAGAGTACAGTTTTTCCTGCAGACCGACTGTAATATTGCTGTCATCTCCTCCTCCATGGGCTTCTGATTTGGGGGCTAAACCATTCAGTTCTTCAGATTTCCCTGACACAGTCTGACTGCCAGATTTTTGACCCCTTTCCTTTTGACTCTCCAAACGTGTCTTGAAGCCCACCAGTGAATGTGGTGGTTGGCTTGAGACTGTGTAGAGTGGGAGATACTCATGTAATGTGCTCTGGATGACTTCCCTACCATGGTATTTACTTTTACTACAGCCATATGAAACTCTTCACTCTTGTATGTTTTGTAAGCTGCAGTCTGCCCCTGCTCCTTTCTGCCTTCACTTCCCATCCATTTGGAAACAGTCCACAGAAGTCAAGAGTTTCAAATGTTAGCCTGTCCTCTCTGGCACGCCTCCCTGCTCCCCCATCTTGCATGCGTGCTCATGTTTTCAGAGCACCTACCAGTGCTCAGAGAGCTGAGTGTGAAGCCCAGAGCACATCCCTTTTCTCCACTCAGACTTGCAGTTCTTGGTGAAGCCCAAGCTCTTGTCTCAGTCACGGGTCCTCCTGTGTTGGCAGTTTCCTAACGGCTGACCATTACAGTGAAGGCTGATGTGAAACCAAAATCAGACACTTGAACATGGAGCTTTTCTGCCAGGAACTCTTCCTTCTCCCTTACAAGGGAACCAGCTCTTTCTGTTGTGCCGTGTCCCACCCACAGCCCCCAGTTTTATTCAGTTTCTCTGAGGCTTCCTCATTGCTCCAATATGCCCTGGTATTTGTAGGTTACTCTGTGCCTTATTCTGGATGATTGCTCAGTGCCACTACTTTAGACTCTTTGTAGTAACTTTTCTTAGTTCCAATTTGTATTCAGTTCTCTTGAATTCACTTCTCCTTGTGATTTCCAGAGATGGGGACTGTTCTCCATGTCCTTACTGTGACTGTTTGCCTTAACATCTTTAACACAGCTTCCCCAGGGGAGAGCCTATGGCCTAGAACACCCTTGGCTTGATCTTGCTGCCAATGAGACTGAACCTGTCCCTCCTCCTGGCATTCGGTGAACTCTGGGCTTTGGACTATCAGACTCACTTAGGAGGAGAAGAACTTCATGCCAGACAGGAGAAGAAACAGGCAGCAAGCAGAGGAGAACCCTGAGATTATTCTTTTTCCAGTAAGACAGCCTACATTGTATTGGCATTACAAGCACATAGAGCAGTATTTTGTCCTTCCTTGTGTCACAGGGGTGGTGTTAGGTTTTTGTGGAGATCTGTGTAGGATCTGACTGAACGTGACCTTGTTTGCTACTCCCTGTTCTAGTGGCATACTTACCAAACTGGGAGGACTCTGGGGGAACATTCATAATTTCATCCAGTGTGCCATTGAGGAGATGCAAGTTTCTTATGTCAAAGGCAGGAAGAGATGCTGCCAGGGCCAGCAGAGAGCTGACAAGCAAAAGACAAAGGTGCTGGGTAGCTGAAATGGGAAGAGATTGGAAAAAAAAAGAAAGATATTATAACTCTTCCATTAAAGAGCCACAAATCCCATTTGACTCTACTTGCAGAGTAAAATAGGAAAATAAAATTCTTTATGTGTAGAGCTCCCTCTTGGAGCCATAAGCCCCAGTTCACCCATTTAGATGAGCTGTCATGTATTCATTGGCAGGACTCGTTACCAGTGGCACCTGCTGGTGGTGGTTTTTGAGACAGAAGTGAGAAAACCTTGTCCAAATCCAAAGTGAGTGATCAGAAATCTCTGTAAAAACCAAGTCTCAGGGATGGAGATAACAAGCATGGAGGGAGGAATCCCCTTTCCTCCCAGCTCCCATCACACTCCCCTGACACACTCACTCACAGGGTGTGTGCTGGGACTACACCTGCCTCCAGCCTAGGGCTGTGGGCAGCACCAGCCCGGAGGTTTGGGTGGGAACAAACCCCAGGCAAGGCTGTGCTTATTCCTCTGCTCTGCATGAAAGCAGCGTGACTGAGAGGGGTAGCACAAACCTTCAGGAATTATTTCCTGGCTGGTGCCAATTACACCCTTCATATGGCTATATGGCTACTTCAGAATTTCCACATGTAGCCAACTGCTCCAGTTTCTTCTTGTTCAGAGCAGCTAGGGAAACCAGCACACTTTTTGCAGTATTAAATCTAAATAAAAGAATAGGAAGTTTATCATGATTCGTAGAGGGTGGGGCATTGTGGAGACACCTGCCCGTGGGGAAACCTGTTCATGCTATGACCCCTCTAGCTCACCCTGGCAGATTAGCACTGTGAGCCCTCCCCTGTTCGAAAAGGAGCAGAGCCAAACCTATTGTACTGCTCTGGGACACCTGGGTTTGGCACCGTTCCCCGAGCTGGCTGAGGAGGAAAATTATCCACAATGCTGACCTGGAACCACTGCGTGCCGTTGCAGCCACTCTAGAGACAAGCTCCCCTTTCTGGGAATGCTCAGAGCTGTCCCAGTCATTTGTGCTGGCTACGGTTTTACAGAAAAGGTAAAACACACTTCAATCCAACTGATTTGCTTCTCAATTCCTACATAACGTTTGGTGTCTTGATACTTGTGTTTAAAAGCATGTTTAAGGACACGGCCACCAGAGAAGCAATGCTCCCTCCACGGCTGGCTCATTCCCCCATGAATGGTCAAGAAAGGCCTGGGTAGGAAGGAGATTCAGGGGAGAAGGATCAGCCTCTCCTAGGTGTTCTTCTGAGGACAGCAGTGTGCTTTCAACCATCTAACCTCCAGATCTTGATACCTGTTCAATAGTGCTCCTTAAGCAAAAATATCTAAAAATCCATTATCTATTCTAGTATATTTAATACTTTCCTTGGAGAACTGAAAATTACAAAGAATGTTTGGTAAATATGAAGCTTGTAAAATTGGCTGTCTGACACTCCAAGACTACACCAATACAGCCTGAAAATAACAGAACATGCAGACTCCTGCTCCAGCTCCCAGCCTAGACAAGGTAATGGACTTGGCACTGGGATGGCTGGGGTGTGGGGAGAAGGGAGCCCTGCAGAAGACGAGGTGCTGGGATGCCCCATGACCACACGCAGCGGTGCCGTCCCCTCCCATCCTATCCCGCACTCACCCATGCTGTCTCTGCGGGGACCCTGCAGAGTGGGAAGCTGAGCGGCTTGGACCTGGCTGGAGGGGTGTCCAGCCTGAAAGTTATAGGGCTCAGCAGGTGAGGGGGTGGAGGCACGAGACCCAGACCACAGCACTTGTCCCCTGGTTGGCAACAGGACTAGTGGTTTATGGCTTATTTGCTCTTCATCATTAAGTGATATGTCCTCAGACAGTGAAGGCTGTGTCTCACAAAGGTGAAGAGCTTTCTTCAGAGGCAAAGCAAATAATTCGGTGCCAACAAACGATTGCATTAAAACAGCCACAAGTTACAGCGCCTGGCTGAACCCCGGCCTGGCAGGGTTTCCCCAGGGAACGGCATCCTCTGGGAACCTCTGCACATTTCAACTCATAAGTAAATACCCAAATGACATTCCTCCATCTGGATGGAAATCAAGCTTCAGGTGTAAATCACTCTCCAGAGCAGGCATCGAGCTCAACATCAAGCCACTGCGGACCCCATTAAACTCTTCAGGGAAGAGGTACTCCAGTGTTCCTGGCAAATTGTGCTCTGAACTTCAGAGGGTGCCACTCCAGGTGCCCCCTGACGTGCCTGACCTACTACCGTCATGCTGCCTCTTGCACAATATGTGCTGTGGTTTGCCCCAGCTCTGCGGCCCTTGCAGCAGTCACAAGGGAGTTCTGGAAATCGTGATGTGACGCTGATGTAAAATGGCCTCACTTCAAGTCCCTCTCTGCTACTAGAAGTGCTTACATCATGTATTTCTCACAGAAAATGCCAGACCATCCTTTTCCCAGGGACTGATACACGAACTATTCTGAGTTATGAGGACTCCTGTACTCCAGCATCCAGACTGTGCTGGACAGCACAAGATGGCCAGAGCCTGCAGAGGAGCAGGCTGGGCTTCTGTTGTAAGCTGCCTGGTCATGGAGGGTCCTGTGCATGCTCTGCTGTGCTGCTGATTCTATTCAACGTCAGATGCAAGCAAAGGCCAGCAGCAATCCTCAGCAGAGTTTTGCCAGCAGCTTCCAGTCCTCAGTCAATTGTTCCAGGAGGCTGTGGCCAGTGTTTGGGTAAGGATGTGCAAAGCAGGCAAGGGGAAAGCCATAGAGGGGATTTCTCTGAAATCCCAGCTGTGTCCTGGGGCCCAGCTTCTGCTCAGTACATTTGATATTGAAAGAGCCACAGCTGTGGCACAGACCTCTTTATTGCTGCATCCTGGGCTGCATCTGGAAAAATGTAGTCAGGAGGGTGAGGGAAGGGATCATTCACAGACTCATAGAATCATTAAGGTTGGAAGAGACCTCTGAGATCATCAAGTCCAACCATTAACTCAACACCACCATGCTCACCAAATCATGTCCTGAAATGCTTCTTGAACACCTCCAGGGATGGTGACTCCACCACCTCCCTGGGCAGCCCCTTCCAGTGCCTGACCACTATTTAAGTGAAGAAAGTTTTCCTTCTAATATCCAACCTAAACCTCCCCTGGGACAACTTGAAGTAATTTCCTCTTGTCCTTTCATTAGTTACATGGAAGAAGAGACCAACACCCACCTCGCTACCCCCTCCTTTCAAGGAGCTGTAGAAGGGATGAGGTCTCCCCTCAGTCTCCTTTTCTCCAGACTAAACAACCCCAGCTCCCTCAGCTGCTCCCCATCATTCTTGTGCTCCAGACCCTTCAGCTCCATTGCCCTTCTCTGGCCACACTCCAGCCCCTCAATGTCCTTCTTGGAGTGAGGGGCCCAAAACTGAACACAGGATTTGAGATGTGGCCTCACCAGTGCCCAGTACAGGGGAAGGATTCCTGCCCTGCTCCTGCTGGCCACTTTATTTCTGACATAGGCCAGGATGGTGTTGGCCTTCTTGGCCACCTGGGCATAGTGCTGGCTCATGTTCAGCTGCTGTCGACCAGTATCCCCTGGTCCTTCTCCTCCAGGCTGCTTTCCAGCCACTCGTCCCCAAGCCTGTCGCGCTCCATGGGGTTATTGTGACCCAAGTGCAGGACCCGGCACTTGGCCTTGTTGAAGCTCATACATTTGGCCTCAGCCCATGGATTCAGCCTGTCCAGGTCCCTCTGCAGAGCCTTCCTACCCTCAGGCAGATCAACACTCCTGCCCAACTTAGTGTCATCTGCAACTTCATGTGTCGTTGTTCACTTCCACGTGTGAGATGGCAGCTGGAGTGCAGTGTCTTGTGTGGGCTCCTCAGCACACAACGACAACTAAAACACCAGCAGGGGTCCAGGAGCAGGAGCGCATGACATATGTGGACAGGATGAGAAAGATGGGCTTGTTCAGCCTGGAGAAGGGAAGTCTGAGATGAGATTTTGTTGCTCCCTACAGCTAGCTAGTGGGAGAGTGGAGAGCAGGTTCCTCACAGTCATTACATTACGACACAGGTCGTGGCAGTCTGGTGAAGTCCCAGCTGTCTGGA
>NW_010196945.1:0-16621 GCF_000695765.1 Mesitornis unicolor
TCCTTCCATGATCTGTAAACTTTCCTCTTCACTACATTCCGGGACAAGCTTTTGGCAAACTGGTAGATACCAGCTCAGTAAGGTCTGTATTCTGAGTCAACTAGCTGTCACTGCTTTGATTGGAAAAGCTCTCTGAATCTGAGGAACAAACATCCCAAAAATCCAATGGCGTGACAAGGCTTTCTCACTCATTCTTCAGAGCTAGCCTGCAAGACTAGTCCTCACCATCACCTTGATTCTTTCTGCACTTGCTTTCAGTGACAGTGATAGATGTAGTGTTGGTTCTCACACATTTACCAGCTGATCTGTATGTTCTGTTAACACTTCCTCTGGGTCACAGAAGGAGTGAAGATGCTAAGATAAAGGTCCAGCAACATAACAAGCACATTTTTCTTACTGTTACACCATATTGTTGACTGTCAACTGTAGAAGTATCTGAACTTTTCCAGTACTTTGCTTTCTCATCAATTTCTACTGTGCATTACTTTGGCTCTTACCAGCCATCAAAACCTGCTCCAACTCTAGGCTAAATGGAAATGTCAACACCTTGCTGTAGTTTTTTCCATCTCTATATGATCTGCATCATAACCTAATACCTACTTTATTTCTCTTGTTGTTCCCCTGAGTCTGATATAATATCCAAGTAACTGAAAAATGTACACATTTCTTCAGATTTTATAGGTTGGTAACTTTATTTTATCATCTGCTGTTCTGGTTTCTACATCAGTGCTAACACATTTTTTTTTTAAATTCTGTGTCTTTATTCCAGATTTGTTCTTAGTGAAACAAAAGATTTCTCTGTTACTACAGAACACAGAAAAAAACCCAAGTATACACCATTCCTAGCCTAAGAAAATCATAAGGAAGACCAAGAAAATTCTCCTTGATTAACTGAAATTTGTAATAGCTACCCAATGGCAAGGCAGTTTGTATTCTTACAGTCTGGAAATTAATCATCCATGGTAGGTTTGGATAAGAGTTCTAATGTTTTCTATTCTACTGTATTAATATAAGAAAAATAATTTCACTAGACATAGCTCTTTGTGTTGATATTGACAGCACCAGCACCTGACTTACACTACTTGCTGACATCTTCTTAAAACCTATGCTTCTTTGAAATATATGTGAAAATCTGAGAAACAGTTCTGGTTGGAGACTGTCCACTTTGCAACTGCAGCTGCAACTACCTTGTTTATCCAAGGTTCATTGAGTATTACTGAATACTAAGGAAAAATGATCAAAGGGGAGCATACTATATCAAATATAATGCCCTCTTTAAATATTTGTAGAAGCATTATGAAAATATTTCAATTAGTTCTAGATTTAGGAAAATCAGAAAAGGCTCTTGACATAGCACAGAAGTTTATGCTGAGCAGTGGAGATGCAAAGTATTTAATCCTACAAGGAAATCAGTTACTATCAAAGATTCAACATAAAACCTAAAACGTTTTCACTTGTATTAGTGTAATGTCTTCCAGTAATCAAGCCTTAATACATTCCGAGTATAATCAGAACTTAATGTGCTGTAGCAGTTCTTAGTGCTCATGAAAACTTCCAAGATGATAGTCTAAGGAAGTGTTAGTTTAAGATGATTCAAAAAATAAGTTGTAAAGCATTTGTCCAAACTATTCCCTCAGTACTTTTTCCTCCACCTCTACTTTATTATTGTTAAAAAGAAGAACAGAAGAGCCAGGTTGAACAATGATCAATAAAAGTCCATTGTGAAAAAACTTATGTAACAAAAATTACAACTCTAAAAACTGTTGTATTCTGTAGCCTGAGGTAAGTTATGAACAAAAACATAGCAGTGTTGCATCAACATAAAGATACCCATTGTCCTCGTCTTGGTGGAATACAATCGTAGAATTAATCTATTCAGCAGAACTGAATTTCTGAGAGAACTGCAGTGTTCAATTCAGTAAGCTGGCAAGACAAGTTGATAAGACACTTTGTTTTAGTTTTAGCTACTATAGAGTTAATTCTCCTTATAGTAGCTAATGAAACTTTGGTTTGGATTCATACGATGAATAGTATGATAACACACCAATGTTTTGTTGCCAGCAATGCTTACATTAATTCAAAGACTCACTATTTTTCATTTTTGCTTTCACCTGTGCTCTCAGGTTTTGTTTGTTTGTTTTTTATTTCTTTTCTTCTGCACAAGAGGATGTGGGGGGAGGGAGCAAAAACCCGGGGCTTTCAGATGACACGTGATCTAAACTTGGTGACAGGTGATCTAAACTTGCTAACAGAAAGAATTTTTGCACCATAAATGTCAGACTCGCTATAAATTAGGGAGCTTTCTGGGGACAGGTTTCTCCCCTTGATTGTCATCGTTCCTGGAGGCCATCATGTCCTCACTGGCACACAGATAGTGACTGCTGTATGAGCTGAGTCTAACTTTGATCGCTTTATTATTGTTTTTTCTATTTTTATTACAACTTTTAAAATTTTATTTCATTTTAGTTTAGTTTAGTTTATTCATTTAATTGCTTTTATCTCAACCCATGAGTGCTCCTGACTGGGGAGTGGGGAGATTAAGCAAGCAGCTGTGAGATCTTTTGTTCTTTGCCAGGATAAACCACGATATTAATTTTTCAACTTCAAGTAAAAAATTGTAATCCAAAATGTTTGAGCCTTCTTGAGATTCTCCTTTAGTCTTAGCTACTTTAGACTGTCTCAACTACCACTTGATGCCATGTGGTACAGCAAGAGTTGAGCTCTTTTTGCCTTTCCCTCATGCCTTTTCCCTCCCCACCATTGAAAATTCTCAGCTATTAAGTTGCAAATTACTTTAAGAATGAAATAGAAAGCACAGGAAAATGGAAGAATGGAAGCAATAATTACAACCTAATTTTAGTTAAGCCAGAAACAGACAGGTTTTGAAGTGAAGAGGTGGGTGCTGATAGTTATCACTCCAGCAAGAGGGTGCAGAAATCGAACCAAAGCTCTCAGAAGGAGAAACTTTTGTATAATTCTTCAATAGCTTACAGTCTAAGGAGATGAATCAAATTTCCTTTTAGAATTATTTTTTATGAGCTTCCTTCCACAGTCAAGTAGTGTGACAGCTGCCATTGGCAAATGGTTAGGAGGGAAAATTACTAAATAGCCTACAGTGGCAAAATGCCAAGAGGAAATCATTATATACAATGCTATTTAAGTGCTGCAAAAGCACACAAGACAATTTTAAGCAGACAATGGTTTACTAGGTTTCGATCACCACAAGTCAACTTGTTTCATGCCAAGCCAAATCTGAGCAGTAGCTCATCTTACATACCACATGCAACGTTACCACTCCGTAATACGTATCAGAAGTTAGAGACTTCCCATGAAAGCATTCTGAATATATATTGAAAAGGGCTGTTTCTGCTTTCTGCTCATCCAGAGTGCTGTAATTAATAACACTCCTTCCCATTACCCTATCTACTATCTATATCTGTATGCTTTCTGAAGAATTTTAGGATGACCTTTAATGAAAGACACCACAGTGTGCGTGCCAACATCACTGGATTCTAAATGCTGAATCACCCAAAATTTTTACTCGACTGCTCACTCATGAAATAAATACGAGTTTCTAGAAACATAAATTACACTGATGGTCTTTGAAAATCAACAGCAAAGATTTGGCAGCAAGCAGCACCTTAGAAAGTTAAAAAATTAGAAAAACAAGTTGATGGCAAAATACTATACTGGAGAAGCAACATTCCTGTCTTACACAGGAAATGGAACCATGGAAGTCAGTGAAGATTACCCAATATACATTCCTCTTTGTAAGTCAGACATTTCCAAAGGACTAAATTAAAAAACACTGAGAGAAATGCAAGCAGACTTTCATAAACTTAATCTTACATATGAAACACATTATAGCTTTTGGATAATATACCCACAAAAGAATCGCTAAACATAAAAGGCAAAATACTTTCCTGAGTGAAGAAAACTACACCAGAATTAAATCAACCTAATGTTCCTTAAAAACAGAAACATTTAAAAGAAGATAATTATTTAATGTAGACTTAAAAGTCATATCTGCAAAAGGTGCTTTACTATAGCGTATTCATAGCTAAGTTCTTATTGCTTAATTACCAACCAGAGATAGTGGTCAATAGGAGTAGGCTAGAAGAAAAAAAGAAAAGAAGAAAAGACAAGAAGAAAAGAGAAGAGAAGTGGAAAGCAGAAGGCAGAAGGCAGAAAGCTGAAAGTGGAAGGCAAAGCAAAGCAAAGAGGAGAAAGAAAAGGACAAAGGAAACACTGCTACCAGTAGTACCTGTAGTAACAAACCAACATCTGCAGATAAAACTTTTCTTAAATTTTTGACCCAAAAAGTTCAGCCCACTCGATTCCAAATCTATTATGTATTTTTGGGGGTGATATCTTATGTATGTACATATGAATGTCTATTCATCTATTTGTGACTTGCTCCAAATTCCACAGAATGCATTAAAATACGCATGATATATAAATACAAAAGCAAATTGAACATAAAATGTATAGAAGTAGGGGTGGATGTGAAGGCAGAACAATCTTTCTTTCTAGTGAAATTATGTAAGAGAAATTCTTTACTAGTTATTGGTTTCATTTCATTGCTAAGTGAAAGCTTCCTCTGTTTCAACATTTAGAGTAGCCATGACCTGGGAGCGATGGGACAAATTAGACACAGCAGTATGACAACCCAGGATTCTTTGGCTGTCCTTAAGCCCAGAGAAGGAGCTCCATAATGCATGTGTAGCCAAAGCAGGGGGCTGATACACCTGTAAAGCAGATGATAATTAAGCAAGGTATAATTAGGTATATAATTGTGGTATAGCTGCACGAGCAGAGTGCAGAAAAGCGTGTGTGCAGTAAAATGTGCAATTCAAGAACTGAAGATTTAGAAGCAGGAAAGACATCTGGCAAAGAGCAGGAAAAAAAATGAACCAGCCCTGAAAAAGGTGGTTCTTCCTCTTTTATTTTGAGGATGCAAGCAGTAAAGAAATTTAAAACAAAAAAAAAGGGCGAGTAAAGAGAAGGAAAAGAAGGAAGAGAGATGGTGCATGCTTTGTCTCCAGCTCTTAGGCATGATGACTTCAATCTCCGTTACTAAAAACACTGAGGTCTGAGGCCATCACTCAGCGCTGGTAGCAAGTATCAGCCCTCTGGTGTTGTATACTCACCAATGATCAAAGACAAGCTAGTTAAGGACTAGTTGTTTTAGTATGTAATGACTGATAGTTGTTAAAAAATGGAATTTATGCTTCAACAACAAGCATTAACAAATTAATCTAGAAAGAATGCAACTTGTGACTGAAGAATAACAGATTAAGGAGAGCAGTGAAAAACAGAAGACATGAAATACTTTCAAACACATTCTGAAAAAAAAGTAATGGGCAAAACAGCATTATATCATACATGAAGGCTTCACATATAACATGGTAGACTAATCTGTTAGGTCTCTTGCATAAATGATTGCCTGAACAAAAGAAATACAGCAAATCTCAAAGTGGATTTCAGTACTGTCTGTATCTGATATGAAATCACATTTAAACATAAATTATTACAATCAAAAATATGCAGAAAAAAACCCAGAAAAATTTAAATGTAGGTAGGGAGATATACAAACAGGCAGCATGGAAAGAGAGGGAGATAGACTGTAGGGAGGTTATACAGGAAGATTCTTGAAGATGAGATCCATTATCTACTGTGATCAAAACTTTTGATGTTGGCATGAGCATTTTGATCATGCTGCTGACATAAAGCTGAGGCTTCATCACGGCATAACAGGACGCAAAGAACTAAAGAGCCCTCATGCAGTAAAATCAAAGATGAAGTTAGAGAAACTGTGAAACAGAGGCAACCAAGCTACTGTCACATCATTACTCCAGAAAGTGGGCTGCAAATCCACAGAGCCTCAGTGAGGAGGAGCTGACAGCAGCAGCTAGAAGTGCCCAATGAGGAGAGCAGTTTCTAGAGTGACATGTACTGCCTCAGGACCACTTCTCCCATGGTCCACTGCAGCCCACTGAGAGGTCACTGCCAATAATTCAGTTGCTACGGACTCAACAGGCATAACTAAGCCAAGCTACTCAACTATGGGTTTACTGCTCTGGTGTCCTCTTCCTAACTAGAACTGTTCATTTGTCACTCAGGTTTCTCTATTTAGGGAACCATGGTAGACCTAGAGCATAAAACTGGCAGTGAATGAAAGGAAAAGAGCTGAGTCTGCCCAGTAGCTTGAACCCAAAGAATTCAAGCTAGCTTCCCAAACTTTTTGTCAGTACTGAATAACCTCTTACTGATTACTTACTCTATTCATATCCAAGCAAGAGCTCAAACTCCAGTTCTGAGCATTATTGGGTCATTTCATTCTATGTATATACCTATATATAAATATATAATAACATATGAGTATTTTTCAGTCTTTATGTCTTCTTCTCTAATCATATAGAGCTGTTGCACTTATTGATCTATTTAATAACACTATCAGTAAAACTTCATGTAAAGCTCCATGTTACTTCAATAGTAACAACCAACAATATTCAGATGTTATGCTACACATTCATAGCTTTGCTTGGGTCTCTGTTGGGAAAAATGCCAAGCCACAGAATATCTTGTCTCCCCCTCTGTTGGGGAACAAACTGAAAAATAAAGGCTACTACAATAAGTTTAAATTCACTTGTTTGATCAACAACTAAACTTCAGCTACAAACTCTTGTGGTAAAAGTGACAGAAAAGTACTAAACATAGTGAATGACCATAGGGTGACTAAATTGGCAATCTAGTGCAGCTGTAAAGAACACAAATCAAATCCCAATATCAGGATAACTATTTTTAGCAGAGACTGAGAAGTATTAGTCTAAATGTCAGAGGTCTTGGAAAGGTTTATTTGGAATACTGAGTGCAATTCTGGGTATGCACGTTAAATGAAGACATGCTACAGCAGTAACAACTAGTATGAGGAGAATATGGAGAATGGAAATCTTAACTGTGTAAGTGAACACTAGAAGAATGAGACTCATTTCCTTTGGAGAAACAAAGGGCAAAAGGGGACAATTACTGCATAGAAATATAATAGAAAAATGTATAAACATGGAAGATGTAAGAGAACTTTAGGTATGCAAAGATAAAACATGAACTAGGACTGAATGAATCCACAACTGTCCATAAGGAATTTCAGGCTGGAAATGAGAACACTTCTACCCAGCAGAGCAACAAAATTCTGAAACATATACAGGAAGGCAGGAGGAGGAAAAACACAGAAAGCTGAAGTGCTCTTTGGAACTTTAAACATTTAGGAAGTGGGCTATCTGACATATTGCCTGGGAACTAGAATTTGAAGATCCCTTGCCCTTCATATGTTTTAAGAATCCCTATTCTGAACTGTCAGGATACTAAAGTAGAATAATATTTACAAAAACAATAAGAATCATAAGCTCTTTTCTGCAGATGGCATACAAAGGTCTAGAAAAACTGAATAACTTAAGATTATAGAGAAAGTAAATATATTTTGATCACAGACGACTATATTTCAAACATTTGCTTAATATTTAGTGACTGGGAACCTCCTTGTATAAAGAACTTTAAACCAAAATGTCTGCTAAGTAGTCATAGTGGTAACCACAAAATACTTCAGAGGATTATCTAAAACAGCTTTGCAGCTGGGTAGAACAGAAGAATTTGTTCCATAGCTTTCACTCGGTATCACTGTACTTTTGTGTTGATTTAAAAAAAAATTCCTTGAAAGAAAGACAAAAGAGAAATCAGAACCTGAATTGCATCAAAGATTTTTCTTAGAATCACAGAATCATAGAATACCAGGTTGGAAGGGACCACGAGGATCATCTAGTCCAACCTCTCAAGGTAAAAATATAGTTTAAATGAGTTGAGTCAGCACCCTGTCAAGCTGACTCTTAAAACTGAGCAATGTAGAAGACTTTACCACTTCCCCTGGGAGACTGCTCCAATGTCTGATCTCATGGTAAAAAAAATTTCTTCTGGAGTTCAATCAAAATCGCTCCAGAAGCAACTTGTGTCCATTGCCCCTCATCTTTTCCATGTCACTCCTTGTAAAAAGGAAGTTTCCATCTTCTTGGTAGCCACCCTTTATGTGCTGGTGCATGGTAATAAGCCTTCCCTTCCCAAGCTGAACAGGCCCAGTTTTCTCAGCCTTTCTTCTTACGGCATGTCTTCCAATCCTCTGATCATCCTTGTCGCCCTCCTCTGGACTTCTTCCAACCTGTCCACATATTTTTTGTATAGCTGGGACCAAAACTGGACACAGTACTCAAGGTGTGGTCTGACCAGTGCCGAGTAGAGAGGGATCATGACTTCTTTATCTCTGCTGATGATGCCCTTTTACATGCAACCCAGCATCCTGTTGGCTGTCTTTACAGCTGCAGCACACTGTTCCCTCATGTTTAGCTTGTCATCCGCCAAGACCCCCAGGCCACTTTCCACAGCACTGCTCTTTAGCCTAGTGGAACCCAGTCTCAGCTGCATTCTTGGATTATGTATTCCCAGATGCAAGACACAATAAATTAGCATTAATCTACCTGTAATTTCATAGCACAAGTCTAAAAATTGTGAAGTATTCCAATTCTTTACAAGAAATATAATAATATTCACTCCAGTCTTAAGCTGAATACATCTTCTGAATTAAATACACCTGATCTTAGGATCCCATTTTACTTATAATATGTGTTTTTGTAATAGTACCAAAAGACTTTCTTTTTCTCACCTGTTTCTATGGAATTTCTATCACTATATTACTAAATTTTTCTCCACCAGCTTCTTACAATTAAAATGCATACTCAGCTATATATTATTTCTATTATGCCTTCCTAACTAGTAGAAGTTTGAATACTTGCCATAAATGCTTCACAAAATACAAGTAGATTTCCACTCTGAAAACTTTGTTTTCATAAAAATTACTCACTTTTCGTATGAGAAATTTTAAATTATTTTTATTTTAATATCTAATAAATTAAAAGGATGCTAAATCATTGTCATTCATTAAAAATCTATATTTTTTTCTACTTGAATTTCTAACAAATATGTATAGATTTGTCTGCTAATAGAATTGGAAAGAATTAATTAAAGGCAATTATATTTACAATATTTTGATACTCACCACACTACACAGTAAAAGCCTATCTCTAAAACCTACTGATTATACTCCAAAGTAAAAATACTTTCAAACAACATTTAATATAATTCTTTTTAATTCCATGTAAACAAATCTACACTTAAGTTGTTTATTGTTAGCATTTCTCAGAAATTTTTAATTAGTAGAGAACAGATGGTTCACTTGACATTCAAACTTGATTTCCAGCATTAATGGATAGATGTGATGCTATGTTTGTATTATCAAAGAAAAAGAACATTTTATACAGTATTAACTACAATGTCCTTTTTATGTTGGCGACTCCAAAGCTGGATGCAGTACTCCAGGTGATTTCTCACCAGAGCATAGTAGAGGAGCAGAATCACCTCTCCATCTGCTGGCCACATTTCTGATGCAGCTCAGGATGCAGCTGGCCTTTTGAGCTAAAGTTGCACCTTGGTGGCTAATGTCCAGCTTCTCATCTACCAGTACCCTCAAGTCCCTTTCCTCAGGGCTGCTTTCCATTGACCACTACTCTCTGGATGCGACCATCCAGCCAATTCCTTATCCACTGAACAGTCCACCCATCAAATCCATACTTCTCCAACTTAGAGAGAAGGATGTTGTGGGGGACCATGTCAAAAGCCCTGCAGAAATCCAGAGAGATGACATTCATAGCTCTTCTCTTGTCTACTGATGCAGTTACCCCATTGTAGAAATCCACTAGGTTGGTCAGGCAGGACTTGCCCCTAGTACAGTCATGCTGGCTGTCTCAGATCACCTCCCTGTCCTCCATGTGCCTCAGCCTAGCTTCTAAGAGGATCTGTTTCATGATCTTCTCAGGCACAGAGTTGAGGCTGACAGGTCGGTAGTTCCCGGGGTCTTCCTTTCTACCCTTTTTAAAAATGTGTGTGATGTTTCCCTTCTTCCAGTCACTAGGAACTTCACTTGACTGCCATGACTTTTCAAATATCACGGAGAGTGGCTTTTCTACTACATCAGCCAGTTCCTTCAGGACTCTGGGATACAGGCTTGACTACTACATCAGCCAGTTCCTTCAGGACTCTGGGATACATCTCATCGGGTCAGGATTTGTGTATGTTCAGGTTCCTCAGATGGTCTATACTATAAAGAACATGTCATTTTGCTGACTTATTTTGCAAGTAGAGGTAATGATCAAAATTGCATACTTTCAGCCTGAGGCCAAATAGAAAAGGAGACAAAAAAAGAAAATCTGCTTGCCAAGACATACAGCCAGTAGGAGTTTCAGGTGCAAGCCAAAGTGAGGGGGAAAGCATTTTTCCAATAGAGGGATTTACCAAATGAATCCAGGAGTACTGAAGACAGACTTAAACAGTTATATTGACCTGTTCCAAAACAGTACTGAATTTGGCAGTGATTGTCACAAATTTTCCATTGTTGCAGACTTTTAAAATAAGTCTGGATTTTTACAATTTTCTAATATGCTCAACTTCAAATAGGAATTAATATATGCAAATTCCATATCATGCATTATGTGGGAGGTAAAATCACCAACATTGTTCTTTCTGGCTTGATAAGCTCCAGATGCCTTACCTGGGCACAGAAAGAAATCCCGGGCATGATATATTTCTCAAAGACATTCTTTTGCTGAGAGCTAATGCCATCTCTTGCTTTTGTTTTGTTGTGGGTTTTTTTTGTTTTTATTTTGTTTTTTCTTTTCCTAGAGTAATTGATGCTTAATCCCTGCCAATTCTTCTTTTGTATTGAAAGCACTTTCACTGCCAAGGTTTTGACCTTTTGCTAATTAGTCTTTTGATTAGGAGATCGCAGCACAATAGTGTCAGCAAAGGAGTACTTTTTGAAAATACTTTCTGAAACTTTTGTTTTCTCAGTTTTCTCAGTGTTCTCCATTGTCTTCTTCATGCACTCCAGCACGCTGTATGGACCACACAGCAATGGCAGTGCATAGCCCACTGGTAATGGTGACTTTCCAGGACATTTTGTAGTATTGTTACTTACAAAATAGCTTCACCATTTGAAATTGTCAGTACTTTACACAAATTAGGGGTATCACAGACTGGAAATCTTGAGAAAATCTTTGTTGCTGAGGACACCAACATGCACCAGGGAATGTAGGTTTCAAATGGCAAAGAATGAAGGTCAAGTTTCCTTTCACTACCTGATCAAGTTTTTCTGCTGAAGTGTGGGTATTAAGTAACAGAAAATATCGCTGGCATGATGAACTTCCGCAGATGCATTTGTTTACATGAAGTCATTAGAACGTAACTGTAACTGAAAAACCTGGGATGAGAATAACCTATTGCCACCAATGTGATGCATATAAACAAACACTTCTTTATTATGGTTGGGTGCAAAGGGGAATGGTTTCAACGACACAGCCCTTGCCTGGTGTGTTTAGACATTGTAAAGGATACATACACGCATATGCATACAATTTCCTGTAGCTAATTAAAATAACTCCTCCTACTCCTGATCATGCTTAGTGTTTACATAAATTGGGTCTGGGATGACTCTGTAGCCCCTCACAGACCCCAGACTTAAAAAAGTGAGACCCTCCAATGCCCTTGGGACAAACACTTGCCTAGAAAAGCTGAGAAGCCTGTTTCATATAACAAAGGTTTAAAGCTCCAGTGATAAAGCAATAAATTTTTCATCCTTGATTCACTTTACAAAATGAGGCATTGTTGGTGATCATTGGTTTGGTTGTTTGGTTATACCTTTAGTAGATGTAATTTTAGATAGGTGTTTTAATAGATGTACTTTTAGTGGAAGAACTTTTCGTGGATAAAACAAACTGTAACTAAAATAGGGCCTGGGCTATGCATGGGTTCATTAGCAGCTTTAACATTTTCTAAAAGATTTTTTTTTACATTTATTTTTCCTATATTCATAACATAGCTGTGAGATTTTTTTTTGACGTTTATTTTTCCTATATTCATAACATAGCTGTGAGATGTTTTTGCAGCACTGTAGACAAATATATTTTACAGAATATGTCTGCTTTCGGAAAATGTACATATGAAAAGAATTTGAAAAACTGTTGCTACATTATTAGTAAGTTTAAGAGAGTATTAATTTCTACATTAGTTACAACCAATGTTCATAAAATCCTGATCCAACTATAAAATAAAATCCATGTTGAATGATTTCAGTTTTAATAGATTTTTATTAAATTAGTAATATAAAATAAAATTTAAATGTAAGATATGTTATCTTTGAAAGTTACATAAGATCCGGATTAATTAATTTTTGCTATGTTGCTGTAATTATAAGTGATAAATATATTCCCTTTGGCATAAATATCTGGGGGTTTTTTTCCTTTTTTTTTCTTTTAGGAAAAAAACCCCAAAAGGGTATTCACAAGGTTTGTCAAAAAAATATTGAACCAAACTAATCATTAAAATCTGACTGTTTTGATGCTATTCTCAGATGTACTTCTTTACATAATTTTAACTCTTTGAGAGGTTTTGGTTTGTTCCAAAATACATTTCTACTTAAGGAACTAGGCTTTGTTTCCACTATACCAGATGTAGTGCAGTAGAGTTACAGTGTAACAGTGTCTATATAGTATTGTCCTCCAAAGCAGCTGTTAGTCAGAAGGACCCATCACTGCCTAAATATTGTTCTTTTCTTTCCTCTCATCTTTAAATTTTTGCATTTTATATTGATGTTAAATTTTAACTGATATGAGCTTCTGTTGTGTTCTTGTCAAATAGAACGAGAGGCTCTTAAATTATTTTTGTTGTTCCTTCATGGAAGTACTGACAGACGACCACTGAGTCACCTCCTAACTTTTTTAGTAAACACAGTAGTTTAACTTTTTAATACTGAATTATTGGACAAATTTTCTAAGTCTTTAGTTTTTTTCATAGACTTTCCCTAAATAAATTCTTTAGTTATAGCCATTAGACCTAGATAGCAAAACTACACAAGTACCAAATGCAAAAGATTGGCTTTTCCTCTGATGCATTTAATGCATTGAACTGGCTAGGATTGCTTCTCCTGCCAAAGTACACATTTGTTGGTTCATGACTCCTCCACAAAAGCTGCTGACATCATCCAATGACACAATTACTGCTTTTGAGGAATGGAAAAGCAAATAGTCTTTATACAGACTAACAAGAAGCATATGAGAATCAGCTTAAATAGTACTTTTCCCAGTAAATCTTAAAAAAATTGTGCCTGTTTTTGTTTTTGTTTTTATTGTTTGGAGGATTTTTTCCCCCATAAAACTCAATATATTTCACCCTGTTCTTCTGGGATTCCAGCCTCACTGAAGCCAATCTGATTTTCTTTGTCTATATACATCTACAGAAAGCCACATCTGACAGCGTTATGAAAGATTGCCCTTTCTTCAATATAAAAGATACCCCTCTTTCTTCCCAGGTACCATTTAATAATTTCTCAAACATATGGTTAATTTTAAAAGTCTCCATTAATTCACTGCTAGCCATAATAATCCTGTAAGAGAGATAGTAAGGAAACTGCTCCAGTTGACATAATAAACAAAAAAATGTTCTCTTTCATTTGTAACCAGTACAATACACAGCAGAAAAGCATTGCAGAATCTACAGATACTGGGAGTAAGCTGCCTTGAAACAGGGAGCTGAATACAGCCCACTTACAAAATGTTCATCAAAAAACCCATGATGTTATTTTGATATTTCCTTTCTTGTTCCTTCCTTCCCTTACTTCTCCTTCATTCTTCCTTCCTCAAAAGACTCATGTTTCTGAAGAAAAGCCTTTTCTGTTTACCAAGTTTAGGTCAACAGAACTTTGTGCACATGGTTTGTAAATAATCACAAGTGCATCATGAATATGACCATATTATCAGACTCTCAAATAGATGAAGCATTATTCCCAATAATAAAAAACCAAAACAAAATAGTTAAAAATATTCCCCCAACAGGGCTTCTTACAGATTTAACAGCCTGCACAGTCTTCTCCAGGGGCTGCAGCTTCTTCAGTACCACAGGAAACTATACAGTCTCATGGCAGTTTAATGTTTCAACTGTGAAAATCTTTCAAAATAAGTATGTCATTTACCATTATTGTTCTTTGTGCCTGTTCTTTGTTTTTCCTTACTTTGTTTCAAACAATTTTTACACAGTTCTAGAAGTGAAATTGGCAGAGATTTTACAAGACATCTCAAATTCATCCAACTCAAGTATTAAGATAAAACTCAGTTTAGGACTCAAAGAAATACTCTTGAACAACAATCTGTTATGTACGTGACAACAAATAACTTCTAAGGCTCTTTAAAAAGAAAAATCTATTGGTCCTGAAATTTAACAGACAAGCACACAGAATTCATGTGTCATAGAATCATTGGATTTCTCCGAAAATTTCAGCAAGCCTATGAATAATGCAGATCGAAATAACTGAGGCAGTCTGAATGTATAAGTGGCTTTAGTTGATAGGAGGAAGGGATCTTCCATAGATAAATAATTGGTGAAAAGGCAGAAAGTGAGAGTAAACTATCTGTTTTCACAGTGGAGGTCGTCACCAGTGGGATTTGCATTGGTATCGGTGCTTGTGAATTGACTCTAAACAAACTGAGAAACGAGAAGAGTGAGATCACAACATTTGCTAATAATGCAACGTAGTTCAGAACAGTAAAAATAAAAGACATCTGTGAAGAACTGCAGAGGACTTCTGCAGGTTTCAGTAGAAGACTAAATAAATATAACACATAAAAATGTGAAGGGAATACTCTCAAACCAAAATAAGAACTCATGCTAGCCTGACATAAAATTATGCTTCCTGAGCTAGCCCTTGATATTCATGGAAAAGACTTTAGGGATATAACAGATACAGAAACATCAGTGTCCACCAGTAGCCTAAGAAGGAATCAGTTTTTAGGGATAATTAGGGAAGAACTTTCTAAGAGAAAGTATTACAGACTTTCTTAAATTTGTGGTGGCCACCACCTTTCCACTGTGTACACTTTTGATATTCTCTTCCTGACCTTCAAAAGGATGCAGCAGAGTGGATAAAACTTAAAGAAGAGTGAAAAAAGGTAGTCAAAGTAGGAAGAGATTCTGTACAACCAACAATGAAATCATTGAGGTCTCTTCAGCCTAGAAAAAAACACCTGACTGAGAGGAGATAAGACAGATATTTACATTCAGACACAGTATCTTGATTGCTTCTAACATTGTTTACTCAACTGCATCCATATGTCACTGCCAAATCATTAAATGCATCTCTTGGTAGAATATAAGTGGATCTTTAAGAAGTACTTTCAAATAACATTTGTATGGGAAAGCACTCTCTCTTCTTAGCTGTGATCACAACCAAATATAAAATACTAGTCTGTTGTCCTGGTTTTACTATGATTGAGTTGTAGAATTCCATTTTCTGTTCAGCAGAGCTGCATTTCCGAGAGAATTGCAATATTTGATTTAAAGAAAACAAGCTTGTATTATGGTTTTAGCTAGGATAGAATTGTTTTACTCATAGTAGCTAGTGAGATTTTTCTTTTGGATTCATGCAAAAAAGGATGTTGATAGCACACCAACGTTTGCACAAACTCAAGGACTGTTTCTCAATTTAAGAGAAAAACCAGAAACATGGGGAAAAGAAAAACAGTTCCTCCCTTCATGTACACTATATCAGGAATCAATAGCAGATCTGCAGCAATGGAAACCCTGTCAGAAAGGTATCTAGATCTATCTGAAGAAGAAGTCCTTGATCTATCTACAGAATAAATCCTTAATCTTTCTAAATACAACTAACATCAGCACAACAAAGAAACAAAAGCCACTATGTCTGTCACCAATGGAATCAGCCTGGTAATATTCACATCAAGCAGGACAGTAGTTAATGAGATATAAAATATATTATACTTAGCTGTTTCCACACCCAGATAATGTAAAGCCATCTTCTAAATAAGCATAATAAATAAGTGGAAATTTCTCTGCAAACATGGAAAAATTTTAAATGCATTGGACTAAAATGTAATATGATGAAATAGCCCCAAAATAAGCATAAAGAAAACATTACGAACATAAGCAAAATCACTTCCAATACTGAAAAGGGATATATAGCATTGAGGCTAAAATGAGCAGAACTACCTTTGATCATTTCAGTTCTAAAACTAGAGTCTATAATAATCTTTAATTTATTTTATCTTTCTGAGACAAACATAATTAAAAAGCTCAACACTAAAATTACTCAACACTAAAAAATATGGTCAAGGGATTAAGAGACACATTAATAGACTTTCAGGTAGTTGCAAAGCATTGATAAGGTCTCTCCTCAATCTCCTTTTCTCCAAACTGAACAACACCAGCTCCCTCAGCTACTCCTCACGTGACTTTTTCTCTAAGCCCTTCACCAGCTTTGTTGCCCTTCTCTGAACTTGCTCCAGCATCTCAATGTCCTTCTTGTAGTGAAAGGCTCAAAACTGAACACAGTATTTGAGGTGTGGCCTCACCAGTGTGGAGTACAGGGAGAAAATCACTTCCCTGCTTCTGCTGGCCACACTATTTCTGACACAAGCCAGGATGCTGGCTCATGTTCAACTGGCTGTTAATCAAT
>NW_010196945.1:16652-22476 GCF_000695765.1 Mesitornis unicolor
CCCCCGCCCCCCCCCCCCCAACCCCCCTCCCCAGCCACTCTACCCCAAGCCTGTAGCGCTGCATAGGGTTATTACAACTGAAGTGCAGGACCCAGAACTTGGCTTTGTTGAATCTCATTCAATTGGCCTTAGTCCATTGATTCAGCCTGTCCAGGTCTCTCTGTAGGGACCCTCTGTTTACCTTCAGGCAGATCAACAGTCCCACCCAACTTAGTATCATCTGTAAACTTACTGAGGGTGCACTCAATCCCTTCATCCATGTCACTGATAAAGACATTAAACAGAAATGGCCCCAGTACTGATCCCTGGGGAACACCAGTTATGACTGGCTGCCAGCTGGATTTAACTCAATTCACCACCAAACTTTAGACCCAGCCATCCAGCCAGTGTTTTGCCCAGTGAAGTATATGCCCGTCCAAGCCATGCCCAGACAGCTCCTCCAGGACGATGAAATGGGAAACGGTGTCAAAGACCTTACTAAAGTCCAGGTAGATAACATCCACAGCCTTCCCCTCATCCGCCAAGCAGGTCACCTCGTCATAGAAGGAGATTAGGTTAGTCAAGCAGGAGCAGGACCTGCCCTTCCTAAACTCATGCTAACTGGGCCAGATCTTCTGGTTGTTCTGCCTGTGCCACATAATGGCACTCAAGATTATTTGTTCCATAACCTTCCCTGGCATGAAGGTCAGACTGACAGGTCTGTAGTTCCCTGGGTTCTCCTTCCAGCCCTTCTGGTAGATGGGCATCCCATTTACAAGCCTCGAGACAACTGGGATCTCCCCAGTTAGCCAGGACTGCTGAAAAATGATGGAAAGTGGCTTGGCAAGCACTTCCACCTGCCCCCTCAGAATCCTTGGGTAGATCCCATCTGGCCCCATAGACTTGTGTATATCTAAGTGCTGTAGCAGGTTGCTAACCGTCTCCTCATGGATTATAGGGCCTTCATTGTACTTCTCATCCCTGTCTTCCAACTCAGGGGGCTGGGTACCCAGAGTACTACTGGTTTTTGTAATAAAGACCAAGTCAAAGAAGGCAGTAAGTACCTTTTCTGCATCCCTGGTCACTATGTTTACCCCCGCATCTACTAAAGGATGGAGACTCTCCTTAGTCCTCCTTTTGTTACTAATGTATTCATAGAAACATTTTTTTAATTGTCTTTAACAGCACTAGCCAGATTAAGTTCTAGCTGAGCTTTAGCCTTTCTAGTTTTTTCCTTGCACAGCCTCAAGGCAGCATCATAGTCCTTCTGAGTTGCCTGCGCCTTCTTCAGAAGACCACAAACTCTCCTCTTTTTTTTGAGCTACAGCCAGCACTCTCTGTTCAGCCAGGCTGGTCTTCCCCACTGGCTCATTTTTTGACACACTGGGAAGGCTTGCTCTTCTTCCTTTAAGATTTCCTTCTTAAAGAGTGTTCAAGATATACTTATATATATATATATATATACACACACACACACATATATATACATGTATATAATTGTGTAAAACATGATGGGCTTTTTTATTATTATTATTATTAATTCTGTAAAAATGTCACATAGTTTGGTCTTTATTTTCAGCTGGTTTCAAGTAGTGTCATGCAAAAAAAAAAGATCATGAAAATTCATCAGTCTTTAATGCAAATTACTGCCTTAATGATCAGCTTATCATAGGTTAATGGCCTCACATGGCAATTTTAATTGTAGCACAGAGATACCAAAGTTTGCTGTAGACCAGCTGGCTTAATACTAGAAGTGGTTTAGCTATGGCTATGTTATCGTACACCCTGGCTAATTTAACCACAGACACTCTGCACTATAGCTACAGTGCTTCTCATTCCTGAGCTGGCTTCTTCAAAGTTAGGGGAGGTACCTCAAACACTGCATTGCCAACTGTTGCATGGAGAATTTCTCAATGACAGAAAGGACCTTGGCACCCATTTGCTCAATATAGGTTCAGATTGTCATAAATTAACATTTGCAGGTGCATTCCCTGAGTTCTCTGTAGTATTCAGAGACCAAAACAAGGATGGTACCTTATACACTGGAAATTTTTGTTTCCTTCCATTTAGACTGTGCAAGTAACCTACAGTCTCACTAATCTGATCATTTAATATTACTATGTTGAAGGTTCATACTGACACAGTTTGACTAGGATAGTGTGCTAGTTTTTATTTATTCTGAGACCCAAAATAGTTGCTTCTTTTGAGGCATTAAAAATATGTGTACGGCCTACAGATTCATTACTAGGGACTACTTACTATAAGCATCACATGATGCTACCCCAAAAAGAGTTTAATTTTGTCATTAAATAATTTAGCTAAAAAGATGCATTAAAATAAAAAATATGTTTATTTGCAGTAGATAGGTTTCTTGTTGGCCAACAGTGAATTGTATTTGGTTACAGAGTTCAATAACTATTTTTTTTCCTGCATGGAAAGCAGAACAGTTAGGTGGAAAAATATAGCATCAGCTATTACATGATTTTGTATCTCTTGCAATGAAAAATTTAGCTTGCTGCTTAGTCTGCAGTTATACATCATGGCTTTTAATAAAACTACAGGTTGTGAAGAAACTCTAAATAACACAAAGAGCATGACTGAGTAGGGAAGACTGTGGGAGGCAAAGGGAAATAGTTAGCCAATAAGACAATGCAGGTCCCAAGGACATACCAGAGATGGGAGTTAAATGGATTTCACTATTTAATAAAACCTTACAAGTACTACACTAGCCACTTGCCATTATTTATCCTACCATAACAAATAAACACTCTTTAAAAAGCTGCCATGAAATGAATACTCCACACTGTAGAGTATCTAGTCTTTCAGCTTCAGCAATTTAAGGAGAAATTTATTAAAATCCTCCTCCACATGATGGTTTTTCCTTGAAAACAGATATATGTCAGAGACATCCTCGAAAATAATACAGCTGTTAATGGGTTTATGGTGAAGCTGTGCACATATTCTGTTGATAACTAACATTAAGCAATCTTAGCATGGATTTCTGATGAAACTTGTTTCTGTATCACCTCTATTAACTTCTTACTCTTGTATTTGCGACATTCCTTGACTGTTCAGAATCTTAAGCAGTAATTCTTCTCCACTAATAATTTTCTCTTTAAAAATATATGAAAGTAATTATTCCCACAAAAAAGGAAACTTAAACTTGATTTTAAAGCATTTATCAAAAGGGAGAGGCAGCAAGCATGACCCCATTATGAAGTGATCACTTTCAAACTTTATTTAGTTGTCCATAACAAGTTTTCAAAGTAATGAAAAAGGTTTGATTGGAAGTAGGATTTTATTTTACTTTAGCAGGTAAAAAATGACAGCTTGTAAGGATGAGGAAGTAGCTGAGAAAGTCACCTAGGAATTTTAACACACCTTCCCCTGAAAACTCATAACCTCTTCCATCAAGTTACATCTATATTCATGAAGGATTATGTTCCAGGCTTCTTAATGAGTTTTCACCAGTCAGCTGAGCCTTGATGCTTTAAATAATCATGTTTTATTTTTTGTGGGTGAAGAACATACAGACAATAAACACAGGTCAGTTATTGCATGTAAGCCAAAGCAATGTGCATGGATGATGTCATGAAGCTATCACTCCATATCTGAAAGATTTATGAAATACATTAATATTAGTGTGACTATTTTTCCCTGTTCTAATGCAAATATATACATATAATATATGTAGAACATGGACAAGATTATACTTTAACCCTCGCATACACTTGAGTGGGCCAAACTTCAGGCATGACCTCAGTTTATTTCAGCTTCCAGTGTTTGGACTACCAAATAGCACACAAATTGCAGTAGAGACCATTCAAGTAAAAATAATGTTGCATTTCTAGTCCACAAGGCAGATGAAAAACCCAGGCATATAATAACTCTCTTCACTCACAAGTGACTGAATCCTCAGTCAAGCCATCTATTCCCATTTATTTCTTCCACACATTGTACATCTAAGAAAATGGACAGCTATACCTTGAAGGAAAATACACATCCTTATAACTGTTAGGAAAAAAGAGAAATAGGTTGAATTATACGTGGAACTCAATGTGCTAAGAACATGAGACACTTCATCATATACTGGTTAATACTGGAACATAGCTTCACTGGATGATAGTCAAATTTCTTCAGTGATACAGCCAGTCTTTATAAATTAACTGCTCAATGTGCATTCTGAACTAATTCATCTGTGCTGGCAGATAAAATATGGCTCCTTAAATGTCACTTCCTTTAAAATATTATAGCAAAAGATTAATAAGGTAAAATGAATTTATGAGATGGTTTATCATGAAGTCATTCCTATAAGACCAAGAAAAAAAAAAGAGAAAAAAATAAACCTACTTCCATCTGAAAATAGATAAAATAATCCCTTTGTCAATTTGATGCCATTTTTTTCAATGAAATTTAAAAGAACTGCAGTAAAGTGCAATGAAGGCTACAACCATCGCTCTGAAGCACATAACAGAGAAAATTTTTTTCCTTGAAGTGAACTTTAATGACAGCTGTTTTGAGGACTCAGTTTTGCTCCTTATCCTATATTGTACAAAAAAAAAGAAAGACCGTTCATAATTGCTATTTGCAACTCATTAAGGACATGTTCTTTCCTTATCTTTTTAAAGTAATATTTCAACTTCAGTCACAGTAAGTTGTATCTATCTGCCAATTTTTTTCTTAACAAGTAGCACAATAAGATTGTTGAGTGCCTGTGACCAAAAAAGTGCTTATGATCTCAGGCAAAGATATGGTATTTTGAAATACATAACTTGTTGACATGAGTTGCTTTTTTTAAGTAACGGACTGACAGAACTGGACAAATACTGAAGCACTTCTGTTTCTGTGAGAAAAAAAAAAGTCATAAGAGTAGAGAATGTGATGTTGCCACAAGACAGCAGTAATTATACAGATTTTCAAATAGAAGAATTCAACCATGGTTCCAAAACCAGCAAAACAATTCACATATTTTCAGCTGTATCATTGAACTCCATCTATTTGTGCTGTCTAACGTTTTTCATTACACAGCTTTATTTGCACTTGCTAATGACTTTGACAGGTTTCAGTCACTCTGTTCATATTGTCTAAGGTAATTTGGGGTGGAAAAGGATGAAGGGGTGGGGCATAGGACTGGGAAGAAAAGGGACACATTCATCTTTGTTAGCAGTTTGTTGGAATCACAGAATCACAGAATATTAGGAGTTGAAAGGAACCTTGAAAGATCATCTAGTCCAATCCCCCTGCCAGAGCAGGATCACCTAGACTAGGTGGCACAGGAATGCATCCAGGTGGGTTTTGAATGTCTCCAGAGAAGGAGACTCCACAACCTCTCTGGGCAGCCTATTCCAGTGCTCTGTCACCCTCACAGAGAAAAAGATTTTCCTTATGTTCAGATTGAACCTCCTATGCTTCAGCTTGCTCCCATTGCCCCTTGCCCTATGATTTGACATCACAGAGAAGAGCCTGGCTCCGTCCTCCTGACACTCACCCTTTACAGATTTATAAACATTAATGGGGTCACCCCCCTCAGTCTCCTCTTCTCCAAACTAAAGAGGCCGAGGTCCCTCTGCCGCTCCTCAGAAGGGAGATGCTCCACACCCTCAGTCATCTTTGTGGCTCTGCTGGACTCTTTCAAGCAATTCCCTGTCCTTCTTGAACTGAGGGGTCCAGAATTGAACACAATATTTCAAATGCGGTCTCACCAGGGCAGAGTAGAGGGGAAGGAGAACCTCTCTCGACCTACTAACCACAGCCCTTCTAATACACCCCAGGATGCCATTGGCCTTCTTGGCCACAAGGGCACATTGCTGACTCATGGTCATCCTGCTGTCCACCAACACCCCCA
>NW_010196945.1:22619-22903 GCF_000695765.1 Mesitornis unicolor
ATGTCCCTCTGCAGAGCCTTCCTACCCTCAGGCAGATCAACATTCCCTCCCAACTTAGTGTCATCTGCAAACTTGTTGAGGGAGCACTAACCTAACCCTCATCCAGATCATTGATAAAGATGTTAAATAGGACTGGTGTCTCCATTTAAGGCTCAGGGCAAGCCCAAGGAGCAGGATTTTCTCTCTGTTGTCCCCTACCCTCCCAGGGGGAGGATTGAAAAAAAAGGGAATAGAGAAAAAAAAAATGCTTTGAACAAGGTTGGAAGCTAAGACTGCAACAAGTT
>NW_010196946.1:0-2897 GCF_000695765.1 Mesitornis unicolor
GATTCTGTGATTCTGTGATTACATTTTCATGGATAAATAATCAAATGTTTTAAGAAAAGTGAAATCTTTCTTAATATTTTTATGGTCTTTTGAGGTACACTCACATCCTCCAAGTGCAGACTGATTTTTCCCTCCTTTTTTCTTCCCATCACTCAGTACATCACCATGTTTTATCCACTGGATTAATAACAGATTATGTTGCTGTGATGGTTAATCACTTGTAGTGAAGGATACAAATATCACAGTGGAGCTGGATGAGTTAAATTTAACGGATGTGTAACTGGCAGGCATGTACAGGATAAGCACTTTTTGTTAAGTACTTCTCAGTGCCACTCAGTTCACAGCAGGCTCCACAAATATTGGCAAAGAAGTATGTCATGTGCCAGGGAATGAGTAATAGAGATTCGTGTCAACTATGGATGACAGAGGATGTCTAATTATAGCTCATGAAAAACCAAACAATGGGGGTAAAAAACAACAGAAACAGTCCCTCAAACCAAAAGTGGATTAATGAGTCTTGGCGAGAAGTGACAATATTAATAGTCACTAAAATTCCTATGTGGCCATGAACCCACAGGTAAGGGACTAGCTTGGATCTGTGGAAAAGAGGGTCTGATCATGACAAAGTGCAGGATGAAATAGACGTCACTTGTGCAAAATAGATTCCAGCATCTTAAATATAAAACTGTGTTTAGCTAGGTTGGAAGCAGGGAAGGAGCAGCTTTTCCCTACCTAAAAAAATATATATCTGACTTGTACTTCCAACGTACAAAATAAGGCAGCAGATGGAGTTGCTAGGAGACAGAAGGAAAAGAACAAGAGCATGAATGTACTCTAGTGTCTCTACACAATAGCAAAGAGTATATGAAATGAGCCAGAGTTACAGATCTCACCGTCAGCTCTTACTATTACAAGTGATTTAATTTGGTCTTTGTGCTAACCAGGTTAACGGTAAATCTGAACAATTTTAATAAGAGGACCTAAGAGAATGATATTATGTGATATTTAATGCTACTCTGTGGGCGATCTTTGTAACCATAGAATTACAATACAATTCAGGTGGGAAGGACCTCAGAGGTCTCTAGTCCAACCTCCTGCTCAAAGCATGGCCAGCTCTGAGGTCAGAATAGGTTGCTCAGAGTTTTATCCAGTCATCTCCTTCATGAATGGAGATGGCCCAACCTCTCTAGACAACCTGCTATACTGCCTGACTGCCCTCATCAGGGGGCAAGGTTTTCCTCATATCCTACCTGAACCACTCTTGTTTCAGTTTATGTCTACTGCCTCTCATCCTCCCACTACACATCACCTGGCTCCATCTGGCTACTGCCATAAAAGACAATAAAAAATGTTTCTATAAATACATTAACAACAAAAGGAGCGCTAAGACGAGTCCCTGTCCTTTATTGGATGCAGGGGGAAACATGGTGACGAAGGATGAGAAAAAAGCTGAGATACTTAATACCTTCTTTGCCTTAGTCTTTAATAGTAAGAACAGTTGCTCTCCAGATACCAAGCCCCCTTGGTATCTGGAAAGGGTATCTGGATACAGGGAAGTGAGGCTAAATGAACCCCCCATAATCCAAGGGGAAATGGTTAGTGACCTGCTACACCACTTAGATGCACACAAGCCTATGGGGCCAGACAGGATCCACCCAAGGGTCCTGAGGGAGCCGGCAGAAGTGCTCACCAAGCCACTTTCCATCATTTATCAGCAGTACTGGCTAAGCAGGGAGGTCCCAGTTGACTGGAAGTTTGCAAATGTTACACCCGTGTACAAGAAGGGCCGGAAGAAGGATGTAGGGAACTACAGGTATGTCAGTCTATCTTTGATGCTGGAGAAGGTTATGGAGCAGATCATCTTGAGCGCCATCATGTGGAATGTACAGGACAACCTGATGATTAGGCTCAGTCAGCATGGGTTTATGAAAGGTAGGTCCTGCTTGACTAACCTGATCTCCTCCTATAACAAGGTAACCCACTTAGTGGATTAGGGAAATGTTGTAGATGTTGTCTACCTAGACTTTAGTAAGGCCTTTGACACCATTTTCCACAGCATTCTCATGGAGAAACTGACTGCTCATGGCTTGGGTGGGTGTACACTTTTCTGAGTAAAGAACTGGCTGGATGGCCGGGCCCAAAGAGTAGTGTTGAATGGAGTTAAATCCAGTTGGTGGCCAGACACAAATGGTGTTCACCAGGGCTCAGTACTGGGCCCAGTTATCTTTAATATCGTTATCAATGATCTGGACAAGGGGATCAAGTGCCCCCTCAGAAAGTTTGTAGATGACACTGAGTTGAATGGGAGTGTTGATCTGCCTGAGGGTACACAGGCTCTACAGAGAGATCTGAACAGACTGGATCGGTGGGCTGAGGCAAATTGTATAACGTTCACTAAGGCCAAGAGCTGAATCCTGCACTTGGGTCACAACAACCCCATGCAATGATACAGTCTTGGGGAAGAGTGGCTAGAAAGCAGACTGGTGGAAAAGAACTGGTGGGTGTTGGTCAACAGCTGGATGTATATGAGCGAGAAGTGTGCACAGGTGGCTGAGAGGACTAATGGTGTCCTGGCCTGTGTCAGAAAAAGTGCAGCCAGCAGGGCTAATGAAGTGATTGTCCTCCTGTACTCAGCACTGGTGAGGCCGCATCTCGAATACTGAGTTCAGTTTTGGGCCCCTCACTACAAGACAGACATTGAGATGCTGGAGTGTGTCCAAAGAAGGGCAGTGAAGCTGGTGAGGGGCCTGAAGCACAAGTCTTATGAGGACTGACTGAGGGAGCTGGAGTTGTTTAGCCTGGAGAAGAGGAGGCTGAGGGGAGACCCTATCGCTCTCTACAACTACCTGAAAGAGACGAGGGTTCACACACACAGAATCACACACAGAATCTCTCGG
>NW_010196947.1:0-11580 GCF_000695765.1 Mesitornis unicolor
ATGCCTTGAGATGGCACCAAGGATAAGGTGAGAGTTAAAGGGTTTCATGTCTGACATAATCTGAAGATCCTCAGAAGCAACATCATGTGTTTCTGCTTGTTTGGAGCAAGAGTCATACAAAAATAAGAATTCCAGTTTTTGCACATAGGCCAGTGTCTGAATAAGATGAGTTGACTGCCTGAACAGCAATGAGATTGCAGGGACACTGCATAGAGTGGTAAAGTTAGCATGGGAGGGAGAGATGGGCACGTAGTGGATATCTTTTACAGTGCCTCATGTAGTCTGCCTGATCAAAGAGTGTGGGAGACCAACTCAGAAACATAGCAACAGCTGAGCTGAGAAGATTTGAGGAAATGAGCCTGAATTAGGAAACGTGGGTAACATTAAACTTCAACTCAGTCTGCTCTAAAGATTATCCTAATGATATTGATGAATAACTGAGAATTTATCCTGCCTTAGTCTATTCCTGGGTCTGAGATATACTTTGAAATCTCCTTTTGTTCTCCAAGGTTTGCAAATGAGGATGGTGTAAATTAAATTACTGAGAGCCTGGTTTGCAAAACTTCTGACATCCCTCACTACAGACAGAGATTCCCTCTGTGAAATCTTGGATCTCAGTTGTATTTGGTAACATGGAGATGTGACCATTAAAAACTACATTATTCAGCAAGATTGCGTTGCTTTCTGCTTCTGTCTGAATTCATTGAAGTCCCCCAGCAGAGCAGATTGAACTACACAACCAGTGTGCTCAAAGTCACGCTGCAAAATTGAAACAAAAGTCTATCAGGAATTCAGTACCTCAGTACTCGGTGCTGGGGCCTGCTAACGTCACAAAAATGTCCTATTTCCATCTCAAGGTTTTCCATCATCTAAATGAGTTGTGCTGCTCTCTGTGTGCCTAAGCTGTGGAAAACCAGGACTGTTCCCTTGCTTAAAATCCTGTTTGCATCAGATGTTTTTTTTATAATACAGCTTTACTTAAGAAATTTGGATGCCTTTGTATCGCTGCCTCTGTAGCAAAGTGACCTCTAACAGCAGGAGCGAAACTCCTCATCTGAGCGGGCTGGGCCTCGCTCTTGCAGGTCTTCCTAATGTCGCTAATGGTTAGTGGCACCTTTAAAACAGCACCAGTATAATTAAAGTGTGTGGTTAGGTTTCTCATTTAGCGTTGATGGAATGAAAAGGAATTGAGGCAGTGTATTGATTTAGGTGTATTGATCCGAGGGGTCACTGTGGCACTCGCCCCCCGTGACGGTGGGGAGGGAGGGAGGCTGCCGAGGTCGCTGCAGGCCCAGAAAATTCTCCCCGCCTTTTCAGTGCCTGTGTGAGCTGCTCTTGAACAGGGGCCCTGACACTTGGTAACACCTCTCAAGGGTGTAAATCAAAGTACTAGGAACGTACATGTAAAAAAGAAAAATAAATTCATGTTGTTATGAGCCTTCTTGATAATATTAATTGTACGTGGATCTGATTGCTTTGTGCTTTTTCTTCTGCAGAGTTGTCTGGTGGTTTATTTTCCCTGAAAGAAGAGTGGTATCATAATGCACAATACATGCTAATTACTAGGATACAGGGAAATGCATCAGCGTTTCCCACTTTGCAAAAGGGCAATGGTCGTGTTGTTGACCGAGGGAAGTTGTCTAAATGAGGCATGTCTGTGTCTTGGGGTCGCAGCTTGGCAGCTGAAATGAGGTGGCATATTGTGTCCACAGTGCCTCTCGTCGTCTCTTCAGAAACTGGCAAAAAGGCGCTCTCTGCGGAGGGCCCCAAACTCTGAAATTGAGTTTCTTAGTGTGCTCCAGCAGAGCCTGAAACATTGACCTTTAGACCATATATGATTTACTGATGGAGACAGATATTTTTGGTGGCATTCGGTGGCAGCTTTCTCCCAGTGATGGACACTTGGCTCTGGAAGGTGCTTCCCGCCTGGTCCGAATTGCCCAAGTCTATATTGATCTTCAGAGCGCTCTGTAATGCACATCTATTTTCAGAGCTGCTGTGCAATGGGGCCTCTGAGAGAAGTCAGACGTAGGAGAAAGAGGGGAATTTGATGCTCTGTAGACAATTTAATTTTGTCTTTGTGACAAAATTACTGCAGAAGTGTGTTCAGCCTTTAAAAAAAGCTTTGTTTTATTACGTAAATCTCATAATAATAATAAAAAATAAACACAGTCTCAGGTTTGTTTTAAAAATCTGCTTTTACTATGAATTGAGTAGCCTGAAGACTATATATACTAAGCCATTCATAGTAAAGTACAGTGAGATGAGTTTCTTTCCTGATATACCGAAGATGACAACACTGATAAAGAAGGAAAAGCACTACTTAGTTTTGTTTGGACAAAGCAGATGATTTTCCCAGTGACAGTGTAACGAGCGAAGTATATAGAAAACCACAGCTGAGCTACTACCCTAACTGCTATTGATCCCAGTGGATGACTTCTTATTTGAGTAAGGACTTTCTTAAGATGTCAGGGCTCCCAAGCAGCCAGCCCAGCCCTTCACTGTGGGGTAGCAGCCCCAGGAGGAGCAGGAGTCATTTCCACTGCTGGTTTTGGAGACCAGAGGGATTTGTGCAGTGGATTTCTGCATCAAAAGGTCCCTGTGAGATGAATGTACACTGTGAAGTCCTGTTTATTTGCACTATTTATTTGCACTCAGACGGCAGCAGATGAGCCTGTCTTCTCTGGAAGAGCTCTCAGCTTGTTCTGCAATCTGTTACAAGGAATGTGCTAATTAATGGAGATTTCCTTATTTAGTTAAAAGATTAAATATATCAACTGTTACGGTTTATATGTAGCTCAAAGTGTAAGCTTGCAAGTTCCTTAGAACTTCCTCGGAAGAAAACTGTAATGCAAAATCAGAAGAAATTAGGAATCGTAATGCAAAGTCAGCATGAGCCCCATTGCGTTGTCTAGATTTATAGAGACTGTGAAATTGAGCAATAAAACCAACCTTTGGATGAATTTCAATAACAATAACGTTGAGTTAAACTTAGCAGCGTTTTTTTACAAGTCCTCTCAGGTCTATTTAGAATCTATAATCAGTCTGCTACGAGATAACGAGAGCATGTGCCTCTTTGTTGAGAAGAGCAAGTGGGAATGAATTAGCTCAGGGGGTCCATTATTTGAGCTTTGCAAAATATTTGATGTAAAAGTTATTTTTGCTGGGTCTTTTGGTTGTGCATTTACTGAATGTATTCATTAGATTATCTCTCAGATTTCCCAGCTAGCAAACTAATAATGCATAAAATCTCTCAAACCCTTGTGTATTAAAAAAAAGAAAGGTTAAATGGTGATATTACATCCTTTTCGGATGCAGCTGAAGTTAGCAACTTTAAGACTCCCAGACTTACTCTGCTTAGTTTCCTTCAGTTAATAATGCTCTCCCTTGATCAGGATTTAAATGTTTGGACCTGGATTGCTGAGGATGAGGTGCTCCCCTTGTAGCTCAGATGCTTCTGGAGCCATTGGTCGTGCTGTGTTGCTGGTGGCTGCCTTATCTGCGGCACATTGGGAACACCCCAACCACAGAGCTACAATCAGCTGCTGGAGTTTGGCTCTTAACTGCAGTCTGTGCTCGATGCTGAGCTTTAATCTGAGGTAAAGCATGAGGTTTGCTTTGTAGGAGATCCCAAAGCTTCAGTGGAGCAGAATCTGGCCCACCGACTGCCGTGGTCCACCAGGTCTCCCTTATAAAGTCTTTAGCTTTTGGACTTTTAGCATGGATTTACTGGTGTTATTCTACATACTTCACAGTCAGTAACCAAATGAATGTAATACTAATTGCAAAATGAATCAATTATATTTTCCCTCTACCTTTGGTCTGTGTAATTAGAAACATTTCTTCTGTGTCACTGTCCACTCTGCTGCTGCCCTGTTTGTTAAAGTGTGATCTCTTTTATCCTGTAAACTCCCAGGGAAATTACTGGTGTTATTACCAGTGGCAGTTGCAGTGATGCACAGAATCGTGCCTCTCATAGTAACGACCTTGAGTTTTATGAAGCACCTCAAGGTTTACTAACAAGGGTAGAATGGCTAGAAGTTTGTTAATTGAAATGATGAAATATGTTAGAGAGGATACAAATGAGTTTAAAGCCAATTCAATTAGGAGTGCATCTGTTTCCAAAGCTGCTGGAGAAATGTTGTTTATTTTCACATCACTTTTAAGTCAGCCTCTTGGAATCCTGTTGGCGCTGTTGTTTAACGCTGTGTGCAGACCTTACAGCCGCAGCAAATTTGTCATTTGGAAGTGCAAGTCAGGTGGATGCCAGTGTCTTAGTTAGCTTGTAAACCTACTAATTGCCTGCTTCTCCAACCACCGTCCTTTTGCAAATATAGAGGGGGACACAGAAGGACACTGCAGGCCCTCGTAGGCTGTGCTTGGTGTGAGATGTACGGCATCTTGTGTAGGTGGGGAAGAAATTGTGCTACTGCAAAACACCCCCTCGATGCGGCAGTGCAATCCACAGCCACTTCGTGCTTCTGCACTGCTGACACCCACCAGCCCATCATCCAGCTGCCTCCTACTGCCTCTTTCGGGTTGCACAGCAAAAATGAGACGAGAATAACAGTTTTCACACCATGTATTTGAGCCTTCCCCTCCAACACTCACCAGTCCATCATCCTCACTTCATTCATCTACCTGCTATTTCTTCGTCTCTTGGGCTGCACAGAGAAATGAGACAAGAGTAATGGTTGCCACAGTATGTGTTTGAAACTTCCCAGTACATCCTGTATGATCACAGAGTCATTTAGGTTGGAAAAGACCTTTAAGATTATAATCGAGTCCAACCGTAAAATTGTGGGTGCTTTGTTTATTGTGGACACTTTAGGGAAGAGACTCCATTTGTGGCTTGTAAAGCAACAAGCACATTGTTCTTAATGAATAAATAATAGTAAAATGAGCTGTGCAGCCTAGGTAAATGCATTTGTTCATCCCATTACACTGGTACTCTCTCAGTAGTAAAACAAGAACACTTAAATGTAGAAAAGGCTCATTTGGTCATCCAGCTCAATTTTCCCTCCCAATTCAGGACGATTCCCAGTGCTGTGTTTCCAAGTGCCTCTTTAAGTATCCCATGCAGTGACGTTTCTGTTGCTACCTCCTGCGACATCTGCATGTGCAGCTCCAGCTCTGCGGTGTTCGGGAGCCTGCTGTTGGTTCAGACAGGACAGAGGTTCTCATCTTTCGTTTCTAAGTCAAATGAGCTTTGTTTAATGGTATTTGAGATTTTGAGGAATAATAAAAAATAGAGGTTAAAGGAAGCTTCAAGAAATACTGTAACATGGAAAGCAGGCTGAGTGGGGCTAGGGAGATGAGGGCATCTTTTTCTGTAGAAGGTCTTGGAAACTCAGCAAATTTTTGGTACCAGGTTCTGAAGAGGAGGGAAAAATGGGGAATGTGATGGATGAGATGTTTAAGAATGACCCCAATAAAGCCAGCTGCATAAACTCAGCCTTAAGTTCATCTTCCCAGGCTGAGCGACAGTAGCTCAGAAATGTCTTTATGCTGTTTCCTTTATTCATGTTCTTTTATGGTATGAAGTGTTTCTCTGGATAATAGCCTGAATGTGGAGTTCTTTATTAACAGTTGTTTTAATGACATATCTCCCTTGTTATTTTTTTTTATTTTGTATCACACACCATGCCAATGCTACGAGTTTTCTAAGATTGCCAATGCTAGGATTATTGTGGGTGTCCAAACTGAAGTGCTTTCAGCCCCCTGACAGTGGCAAGCCATTGCTTGGCTCCTACAGAGAAAAACAAATATCCTGTTCTCATAAGCAGTGGATGAGCCGAGTACAACATTATTTACTAGTTTCTCATAAAAAGATAGCCATAAAGGCATTCTCGGTCTGAGCAGAGAGGATATAGCACATAAAGAATTTTGGAGGAAAATTTTTGTTGAATGAAATCTTTGATCCATGGGTATCTCGACATAGGCTTAACCTCAGGTGATTGATAGAAGAAATAATGGCAGCCTGTGAGAAGGGATCGAAAGAAAGTGATGTTCCCGTTTTGATTTTGTAGCATTCTTCAATATGGAGAATTGGCTTCCTCTGGGCACTATGGTAATTTAATGCTCTGTTAGCTGGCCATTATTTGTTTATACTTAATGTGATTTAGAAATATGGGTGAGGAAACGCAAAAAGTAATGAGCTGGCCTCTTAGCAACAGGACATCTTTAGAAATTCTGCGGTTCGCTGAGGGATCCCCACAGCACTTCCCGGGGATGGAATGCAATAAGTTTCTTTAATTTTGTTTCTTTTAACTTTTCCTTCATCTTCTTTATATTTCCTTTCTTATATTTCTTTTTTTACCTTATATTTCTTTTTATTATGGAGGTAGGTCTAGAACTGCCGAAAGGCTTAGCCCATTTTGCCTGCGCTGATAAGCTGATAACCCCTTTGTCTAATCCTACTTTGAAACAAGGCACTTTCTTTGTTTCTGTTGAGAGTTAATTACCTAGGCTGTCACACAGCCCAAGGAAAAATGATATTTCATACGATGGTGGAGCAGAACTCTTTGGAGAACTGCCGAAGAAATGCTTCTCATAAATCTATCATGAGAAAATTTCTTTTACTTATCATAATGTATTATGAATTGCTTTGAGTGGCAACCTAAGCAGGTGGAATAGAATCTTAATGGGATATTTGGGAGTTTCATTTGGGGGAGGATGCGAGTCTATTTTTTTGTGTATGCGTGAGTGTAATCTCACCTGGATGAGAATACAAAACATGCCAAGTTGAAATACCTCAAACGTGTGAATACCACTGCAATGGATCGGGTCAGAAGTAATTAAGATACCCAGTTCCAGTGGTTTTGGAGCTGCAAAGGAAAAGGTAGCGCAACACATGGCGATAAGAGGGAGCAAAGAATAGCAGAGCACACCGTATGGGGACAGGTCTGCAGCTCCAGGGAAGAGTTACAGCGTGAGTTACTGAGGAAATGATTGCAGCTGTCAGGTACAGGGTGGCCACCGTAAAGGAAGAGGGAACAGTGCCATCACGAAGGAAAAAAAGAGAAGAAATAGAGCATCGCTGAACCGAAGGAGGGAACTACTGCTGTTTCTAGAGGTTTTTTTAAAGCACTGTTTACAAAAACCACATCAGTATTTCTTGTACTTCCAGAAGGGGGATATTTTCTGGTGGAGGATGTCTAAATAAGTCTGAAACCTTTCTTGATGCTGACTTCAGCCTGAAGGCCAGGAGGGAGGCAGCGCATGGCTGCTGTGGTCGATGCTCAGGAGGTAGTGCAGGCTTGGTGTGGAGTTGGCAGCAGGTTTGGACATGGCAGAGCTGGTAAATCTGGGCCAGAATAATCTCCATGCCTCAACCTCAGTGTTTCCCAGTTGTTTGGGGCTGTTTTCTGGGGGTTTTGGGGGGCAGCAGTGGTTTTTCTGGGTTTTATTTGGTCCTTTGATTGTTGGTTGAGTGGTTTTTTCCGCTCCCTGCTGCAGTGACTGTCACCTTGATAGAGTGGGGAAACCCTTCATAAAAGAGTAATGGAATGAGCTAATTTGGTATTCTGGAGGTGAGGAATACAGAGGGAGTGTTAGTGCGATGAAAGCCAAACAGAAAGGAAGGTCATAAAAATGAGAAACATCTGAAATACGGGAGGGATGAAATTCAGGTGTTTCTGTGGCCACTGCTGTCACAGCTGTCAGAGGGCCTAAGGCCCCTGTAATAAAGGCTGATCTTAGCAGCCACTGATTTCATGGTCTAACATGAAACTTCTTTTTTTTGTTTAAATTTAATTAGTACATACAGATGTGACAAGGCGATAATAGAAACTTGAGGGGAATGAGTGCAGCTGGCTGGCTGCAGGCAGATCCTTCATGCATCCCATGGGAGCTGCCGAGAGCACGGCTGTGGTGCCTCCACGGTCCTCTGGTCTTGTCTGCTGGAAAGAGAACCTCCATCTCCCTGCGTGTGCTCTGGAGGTGGCCAGCATAATACTACAGGAGTACAAAACTGGGCTGTACACTTACTTCTCCTGAATTTATTATGGCCAGATTCTCATAGGGACGATAATCACCACGTGTTGGTGACCACCAGCTTCACACAGATGCTTCTGCTGGTATGTGTCCTTTACATCAGTCAGGTTTATGTGGCCTTCATTGCACTAAACCAAGTAGAAATTAGTTTTAGTCACTGCTGTTTTTACGAATAACATCCTAATCTCATGTTGGGAAGGCGTTGTCAGTTTGCTAAATGTCTTCTAAGAAGTTTTCATGTTGTGTTGATTACACAGATAGCAGTAAGACTTCAGAGGATCAGAGTTCATTAGCTGTGGTGATTAAAACCTGTCTAAAATTTTTGGTTTAGGTTACATTGAAGAATCTTGCACGGTCCCTTGCCCGTTTGATTGCAAATTAAGCGATTGGTCCAGCTGGTCCCCTTGCAGCTCGTCCTGTGGACCAGGGGTGAAAGTGCGATCCAAGTGGCTTAAGGAGAAGCCTTACAACGGAGGTCGTCCCTGCCCAAAGCTGGATCTCAAGAATCAGGTGAGCCAACAGAAATCTCTCTGTGCTTACTGTGGTTTTAATTGTGAGCAAAAGGTGCTGTGCTGGCAAAGACATTAAAGATGGGAGTTATCTCTGGGACCCCACCTTGTGTCAGATTTTGTCGGCAATCCTCAAACTTCATGAGGATTGAGAGGGAGATGCTCACGTAAGGGCAGAATTTGACCTGAAACGCCGTATTTCCTATATGAAGAAATGTTTATCTCCCAGAGCACAGGAAGCCCTGGACAACTAATCCCACCTGGACAGTGTAAAGGCATCAGAGAGCTCAGATGTTGTGGATATATTAAAACTTCTTTATTCTCTTTGAGACTCGGGTTGCTGCAGAAACATTTGTTAAATATATATTGCTATTTTTAGCAACATTTCCCTTTAACACAACACAAGTTCCCTTGAACATTAATCTCTGTATATTCAATATTGGAGTATCCCATCAGAGGAAAATAATCTCTAAATTGCTACTCTTAAAAAAAGATCAGCATCTATTTAAATGCTGCTTAATGCTGTGTGCGTTTCTGCAAAACTAATAGTGATTTTCTACATTTGCTGATTAATTCTCAACGCTAATTAACACTGATGAAGTACTATTTAGTTTTGCCTGTCCTTTATTTCGGATTCAACCATGAAAATTAATTAATGGACAGAAACAGTCATGCTGAAGAGACTTCATATGTATGTTATGAAGATATGTATATTAAAAATATGTTGCATAGTATGCACAGAAGGACTTTAATAGTATTTGTACCAAGATGTATTTGTGTAGTGGTTTGTAGGTGCTAGAGGTGTTGGATCCAGTTGTATTTTGTGCAGCCATTGCTGCAGCAGTTGTGTCCTGGGATGCAGCACCACTTCTAACACCTGATTATGAACTTGCCTCATTTTCTTTACAGTCTTTTATTCCTGAAAAAAAACTTAGTAAATACTATTTTTTTTTCCTTTATTACTATTTGAAATTCATAGGCAGTAGCCTAAAAGAAGCAGCAGGGACTATGAAAATATAAAACTGCAGTAAAGTGTACGTTGTCCATACCTCAGTGCTTTTCTTAATAGATCGGGCAGATCCCCAAAGAGGCAAAATGAAATCCCACAGTAAGTCCTATGGTAACAATAAGCTCCTTTGTAACGAAAAGATACTGGGGGTTGTTACCCATAGACACAGCAGACTACTTCCATTAAAAGTCAACTTACTGCTATGAAGTGATGCCTATTCCCACACACATTTCGTTTGCTAATTTCAAAAGCCTTTCAGAATATATTAAAGGAAAGAAATTGTTTAAACTTGGAAATTACTTCTTTGTACAGTTATCGGTGCACAGTGCTTGCAAAGTGCCATGGCTGCTATTGATATAAACGTTGTTGGTGCTTTTTGCCTCTTTGCTGGGAACACGTGTTGATCTAAAACCCACTGAATTCGTTAGAGGGCTTTCTGTTGCTGGCTCTAGTAGTGACACCTTAGTATTGGATTTAGTTCTGTTTCTTTAGGTTTACAACTTTGTTTTTCAGGGTGGTGTTTTGTTTCTTTGCCTGTGGGTTTGAGGTTTTTTTTAGGCTATAAACAGAAGCTATTCTAGCGCACAAATGGATTACCTTTTCCCAGTCTAGACTTATAGAATTGGATCAGATCCTGTGTATTTCAGAGCTTTTAGCGCAAGAAGACATTGTGCTAGTAAGGAAAGTGTGTGTGTATGCATATATACATGTATGCACACTTAGATATGCACATACACACATATTGCGTGTGATTCTATCCATTGCCTCCCCAGACACTTCTCAATCCTTGGTGCAGTTTGGAAGGAATTTTGCTGTGCCCCCCCTGGATTTTGACTTCCAGCAGAGATTTAGAGGCACCGAGGTCCTTAGGCACACTGCAGCATGCACAAGTAGCCTACCCAGATGGCAGCTGAAATTAGCCGATCGCGCTGCTGTTTAGCTAAGGTGGACACATACCATTAATCCACTGCAAGGCAGATTGTCTTCTGTTCCCTCTGCTCTGGGCAGTGTTTAAATCCTAGAGCAAAGCTCTACAGATTCTTTATATATAAGTATGTGATACCCTCATTAATTTTAGATAATCTGGGTTAAATACCTGTAGTAAAATACTTGCTTTTTTTGTTGGTGTCAGACATGAGAAAGATAAATCACCTTGGTGCTGAGATTTGCTCTGTCTTTCACTGGCTGCTGTGTTATATTGTGTTTTATGGAGTTGATAAAGACGTTAGATAACTTAGAACCAATAATGAACTCCTCCAGGTGCCAGTACATTTCCCTTATTATTTCCTCTGGTATTTTCAGTTTGATTTTTTTTTTCTTTTATTATCGCTTCTGAGCTTGGGTCTTGTTATTACTTAATCAGTTACTTTGGAGAACCCTCCATTTTCCAGTGTCTTATAATTAAAGCCCTCAGTCAGTTGGTGTCTTTTTCTCATTAAGCCAAATAATCTCTTCACTCTCTTCTTGTGAACGGTGTTTTCTAGGCTGCTTGGCAGACCCCTGTATGTCTTTATTTTCAGTGCCTTTCAGATATTTGGCATAAATTTAACTACAGAGAGCGTTACTTGAAACACTATTCCAGCAATTCTTTCTTATGATTTCCCACCATGTCCAGGGCCCTGCCAGTACAGACACAGAATCACAGAATGTCAGGAGTTGGAAGGGACCTGGAAAGCTCATCCAGTCCAACCCCTGCCAGAGCAGGATCACCAGACCAGGTCACACAGGAAACACATCCAGGGGTTTTGAATGTCTCCAGAGAAGGAGACTCCACAACCTCTCTGGGCAGCCTGCTCCAGTGCTCTGTCACCCTCACAGTAAAGTTTTTCCTCATGTTCAGGTTGAACCTCCTATGCTCCAGCTTGCTCTCATTGCCTCTTATCCTGTCATTGGACATCACTGAGAAGAGCCTGGCTCCTTCCTCCTGACACTCGCCCTTTACAAATTTATAACCATGAATGAGGTCACCCCTCAGTCTCCTCTTCTCCAAGCTAAACAGACCCAGCTCCCTCAACCGCTCCTCATAACGTACACTTTACTCCCTCCATCATCTTTGTGGCTCTGCTG
>NW_010196948.1:0-2878 GCF_000695765.1 Mesitornis unicolor
CCACAGGCTGTCTTGAGGGCAGTCTGTATTTAAACAAAACTTAACTTTTCTAAGTCTTTGTAATCACCAGCTCTTTGCACATCTACAACACATAAATCCAGTGGCAACCCTTTTAGAGAAAGCCTTTGGGTCTTCTGATTCTACAGCTCAGCTTCTTTCATAAGGCTGCCCTGTGATACTGTTGGTTTTGCAAAAACCAACCAAAATTTTCAGAGTTCCTGGCCATAATCTTTCAACATTTTTTGTTTCCAGAGCATGTTTCTTCAAGACACAACAGTCCTTTCCTGGAGTATATTCAACACAGTCACTCTTCTGTGTCTGATTTATCCTCTTGCAGTCTGCATCCACAGACAACATTTTAGTGTTTTTACTCCAGTGACAACCAGAAAGCATTTGAAACCCCAGATCTCACAGCCAAATGATTTCCATAACCACCAGTTTGCTCTGAAAGGAACTCTTGCATTTCACACATTCCTGTCTGGTCAGATGAATCTCACCTTAAACCTATGGGATGCTCCAGATCTAAGAACTTGAGTGACTAGATGATGTGTTTCTTAGGTGGAAAACACAATCCTCTGACCTGAAAAGAAGACTTTTTGAAGCACATATTGGAAGCACATATTGTCACCTAAGTTCAGATACCCAGGAAACCTCCTAACCACACCTGAGAGCAGCCAGTGTGAGGCACATCCAGAGTCAGACAGAGCTGGAGAGCAATGCATAAAATCATTGAATCACAGAATGGTTTGGGTCGGAAAAGCCCTCTAAGATCAAGTCCAACCGTCAAGCCAACATCACCATGCCCACTAAGCCACATCCTTAAGTGCCACATCTACACATTTTTAGAACCCATCCAGGGATGGTGACTCCACCACCTCCCTGAGCAGCCGCTTCCAGTGCTTAATCACTCTTTCAGTAAAGGAATTTTTCCTAATATCCAATTTAACCCTCCCCTGGCACAACATGAGGCCATTTCCTCTCATGTTATAGATTGTTACTTGGGAGAAGAGACCAATACCCATGTCACTACAGTCTTTTTTTAGGTAGTATGGCAGTGTTGGCAGAAACTAGACTCCTTAAATGGCTTTTAGGGGAACTGTTTCCAGTCCTAAACCTGTCACGAGACTGTTAGTCTTTCTTCCAAAAGTTGTTTAAATGTCTTAAACAATCTTCTGGCGTGGGACAGTAGGCTTTGAACTCTACTGCTCTGACTACTCAGGGCCAGGATCCTGCTGCATTTTATCTTCACTCCTATTTACCACAAATTAATTAACTCAGGTTACTAACACACAGTTTGTTTGTAGTGTTGACAAACTATAAAGCTCTTTAACACCTTTTGACAGTTTATTGGTGTTTTAAAGTTGAGGTAATGAGAGCTTTTTATGTCACAAAAGGAATTTACAAGAACTGCAGGGCTCAGACACACAATCTGTTTACCATGACTACACAAGTTATACTGCAGATAATCTGTCAATCTGTTGAAGCTATGTTGTAAATCTTTAGTGTAAGTGAGAATAAGATCTTTCAGTTCCCATGAACAAAGTGAAAAGGAACAAGCAGTTTACATTCCCTAAAAAAAGAAAATAATTTTGCAAGAAACAAAGTTAAAGATGTCATTCAATGGATTATAGCTACGATAACAAAAGGAAGACAAACCCCGCCACTACATAGTCTCCAGTAATAAAACACAACACAATTTACTGCAGCATTTCAGGTGTCAGACTGCCTAAGGAGTCCAGCATCTTCTCCACTGTCATAATCCCTTATTATTCTCTTTTTCCTATCCAAATGACACTGTCTTTTCAACCTTAGCTTGGCCAGTCCCAAAACTTCCTTCCTAAAAATTGTTAAAGTGATAAATAACAATACATCCACTGGAAATGGGTGCTTCAGAAAAGAGATTTTTTTATATATACATATATTTTAGACCTAGGGCAGAGACTTTTTGCTGCTGCTGTTTCACTTAATAAAACAAACCTAAAGAATAATAATGTATAAAATTCATTAAATGAAAAAGAATAGAAAATATTTTCCAGAAAACCCCCTTAGTGATGATAGCACACAACTGTACTGCTACAGCTCTCTATGGTCAAATGGATCTTAAAATCTCAGATCCTTAATTAATGACCTAAAGAAATTATTTCATTAACTTGGATTTGATTAAAACTTTTTTTAAAAAAAGTCCCAGCTATCTCAAGTCTCACAGCAACTGGCCCAGCCACTGGCCACAAAGTGAAAAGGAAGAACGAGAGCTGCTTCTCTCTGTTTTCCCATGTATTTAATGAAACATCCGCCTGATCCGTGAGCCCTCAGCCCTCTGGACTTGAAGGTTACCAGCTTACTTTTTCTCTCCATTAATTCCAGTCCTAGGTATATTCCCTAAGCATTTGCACAGCGTTGCGAGCTTGTTTTGCAATGAGAGGAGCCTGGTTTGCGTTTTTTTTCCCCCTCACTATGCATCTTAGAAAGACAGGGACGTCTCTGCTCTGAAAGTGGGAGATGCCTTCCCACCCCCGTACAGTCCTGCAGGACAAATTGCTGTGTGTGGGCAGCTCCTGGGGAGATGCAGACAGCTTTCCTGCCACAGCCAGCACAGAAAGCTTTTCATTCATGCCCCCAGGTAAAATAGGAGGTCCTTTCTAATTTATAACTGCTCATTAACCCTTAGGACACCCTAGAGCTTATTAGCTTTTTGAGTGCTGCACAGGCAAAATGCAGCAGCCTCGGTGCTGGGCACTCATGATCATGCTGGATATTTCGGATGGGATTTGAGCATGAGCTTGTCTGATGTCGTCATTGTGTGGGACCAAACCCAGCATCAGGCACAAGTTTTATGCAGGCAATGGGCAGACTGAGACAGGAAATTTGGACCTACTTG
>NW_010196949.1:0-14182 GCF_000695765.1 Mesitornis unicolor
GGGGAAAGGAGGCGGACCCCAGCGGACGGATACACACCGTAACCTAGGAACTCCCTCTAAGCGATGCCCTTCCGCGCCACATGACGGCAGGCCGGCGAGGGTGGACCCTTCCCGCGCTTCTACGCGCCCGTGCGTCGCCGCGGCAGCCGGGAAAGAGGGGGAATACGGGGTGTGTGACCGAAACTACAAATCCCAGCGTGCCCTGCACGAGGAGCGGGCTGTGCTCCCCGTCCGGGGCGCAGCGCCCCCTGGGACCGGTAGTTTTCCAGTCAGGGCATGGCCCAGCCCCGTGAGGGCATGAGAGCGTGACCGCCGCTGGCGCGCGGGGCAGGTTGCAAAGCGTCAGGGTCGTTTTCCTCGTAAAATAAAATACGAAACGGATGACGAGCGCTGTAAATTACTTTCCCTGACTGGTAAAGTAATGGAAGACTGGTAAAATCACCTCAAACCCCGGAGCATGGACGAGGATCAGGTCCGGCCCTCATTCAGGGGTTTGCGGAAGGCTGCTCCCGTCAGCGTTTGGCCTCCTGTAAGAAGTCGCCGCTGAAAATGCAGCGGTGAAAAGGTGGAAATCATTGTTGCCTGTTCCACCTTTTTTCCTTCTTTTTCTGTAGTGCTATTATTCGTCTTTTGCTACTTGCTTTAGGGCTTGGAGTTTAAGGATATGGGTTCTTTAAACTTTTATTTGGAAAAAAATAGAAAAATAGATAAGGATTTGGCGCTTAAAAAAATAGTTGTGGTTAAGAGTCGTGCTGTGCTTTACTGTTATACTCCAATCACCCTGTTGTTCTGGGCAGATAAACTTGTATTTAGCATAAGGTATTGTTAGTCCTCAGGGTGCTGGGCTAGCATAACATACTAAGGTTTTCCATTTCTCTTTCAGTAAAGCTGGTATCATTTGTATTTCTCTCGTTTGAAGGGATTGTCCCATGTTGTCAGAATGGGAAAAATGAGTTACTGTTTTCAGCGTTTCCATTACACCGAGTTTCTACAGCAGAAACGTTAAATATTTACATAGGCCTCACAATTCATTCTAGGCGAGGAGCATTCTACTGGTACTACATGGAAATGTAGTTAACCCCCTGTATCTCCCATATTGGTAATTAGATTAGTGTATTTTGCTCCATCAAAAAATAAATGACACATGAATCCTTTTCAATGACACATTATTTATAATTTAGGAAAGGAACTAAATGACCGGAAAACCTGTGAAATAAAAATGTTTCAACAAAAATATCATTGTTTTCTCCAGCTGATGCCCCAGTGGCAAAGGAATAGTTCTGAACAATACGTAGTGCGTGAAAGAGGTGAGCACGAGACTGCCTGTTACAGCAGTGCTTTTCTCCCATTTTTACCATGGCCTACATGACTGTATATCCCTAACTGAAATAGCTTTAAAAACAATCTGCAGCAACTTGATGGAAGCCCTCTATGTAATAAATATATATTATTCATCCATATTGCAATTCTGCAGCTAATAATGAAGTTAATTTATCAGCTTTTTAAATTATTCTTTTAACTAATGTCCTTTTGTCCTGGCCTCAGGTACCATGTCTGGATATTCAGCACCATATTGGCAGCGTTGCTGTTGGCAAGAGGCTTTGTATTGACACAATGGCATACCTCCCACTGCCTGGCAGGTGGAGTCAGAATTTAAGAGAAAATGGTGCCTTAATACAATGACTATAGTTATTTTTGTTGCTATGTGTTGGCATGTGTTGGCGTGTGTTGACTGGTGTTGGTGTGTGTTGGCATGTGTTGGCGTGTCTTGGTGTGTGTTGACATGTGATAGCATGTGTTGGAGTGTGTTGACGTGTTGGCATGTGTTGACGTGATGGTGTGTGTTTGTGCTGACGTGTCTTGGTGTGTGTTGACGTGTGCTGGTGTGTGTTGGCGTGTGTTGACGTGTGTTGCCATGTGTTGGTGTGTGTTGACATGTGTTGACTTATGTTGGCGTGTGTTGGCATGTGTTGGAGTGTGTTGATGTGTGTTAGCGTGTGTTGACGTGTGATGGCATGTGTTAGTGTGTGTTGATGTGTTGACGTGTGTTAGTGTGTGTTGGAGTGTGTTGGAGTGTGTTGACTTGTGTTAGCGTATGTTGGCGTGTGTTATCGTGTCTTGGTGTGTGTTGCCGTTCTTAAAATACATTAATTAGCTCCTTTATTCCTATTGTTTCCTGCAGGAAAAAAAAATGTACATGAAAATATAACATATAATATAATATATTGTTAAGGAAAAACAATAAACAAATTTTAGTATGTTGTAGTAAAAATGTCTATACCATAGGGGACTATAACTGCATATTTTCCTTACCACAGGATGTCATATATTGGTAGTATGCCTCTCGTAGGAGTTTACAGCATCAGTGCTCTGATTCCCACGTTACATTTGCAGGATGATTTTTCTCTTCTTTTCCTTTTCTGTCCCTCTTCTTGGGTTGACTGCAAACTTGTTCTTAAAAAAAAAAAAAGGTGCTCCGAAGCAATAAACCAGTGCTGGCTCCTCAGAGCCATTTTTCACTGGGGACAGAGACTGAAAAAAGATACAATAAGCATTAAGGAATCATGGATTGCACTGCAAGAAGCATTACTTCCAGTAGGTGGTTCTCCACTACTGTTATAAAATAACATTTCAGGACCTGTGAATGAATGTGAGTCAAAACTAATATGGCCTAAAGAATGTCTTGTTAATTAAAAAAAAAAATCTTTTGGAGGAAGTCCTATATCAATGCTAATGAGCCTCTAGATTGACAGTAACTAATTCCTCCTACAAAGATCTCTGTTGTAAGTGCTTCCATCAGCAGACATGCTAATGAATGTACCCTCACAGAAACTGAATGGATTATCTTTGAGACAGCCCAATTTAATTAAGATTGAAAGCCATGTCAGAGATGTGATGATTTTTTTTCTTGTGCATCTACTGTCTGTATCTTGTTTGTTTTACTTTATTATTCTAGAGTGAAAGGAAAGAAGGCAAACAAAATACAGACATACAAGGACTAGAGACAAGAAGTGAAGGATTAGAGTTTTACTGAGACAGGAGATGTGAGGAATAGTTGAGGAGAGAGATTTTTAAAGGCCTTGAAACAAAGGCAGTAGTTAATAGGTCATTTGGTTCAAGTAGTAATTGTCCACTTTTTTGCTGATTTTGTGACAAGTTTTTGCTGCAAAAATGAAACTGGCCAAAAATGATTAGTCTACCGTAATATGGCTACACAGTGACTATAAGGCTAGTATACTAAATGTGTTTTCTCTTTCTTTGCCTAACCCTAGATTGGAAAGATCTTTCAAGGCAATAACGAGTTTTGAGTTGATGTATACAGGAAGATGAAGTGTCCACTTATCCCTGTGAGGTCTGATAATAAATTAAGCAGATGTAGGGCAGAGGCACAGGCATTTAAGATCCTGAAGCCAATCATTCGGCTCGTCAAGGATTAGCCAATTCACTACCAGTGAAGATTAGAGCAATTTTTGATGAGACACTCAAGCACAATAGCCATCAGAAGCAATAAAAGAAAGAAGAGTAATTGGGAGATAAGCATTAGCTAACCTGGTCAGTCTGGAAAAGTACCTGAATCTCAGCTGGGGAATGGACAAGATCCTTGTTGTAAACCTTCCCCACATCTGTAGGGGTGGGGAAAGTAACTCTCTTGATACTGCTAATTGTCTCACCAGTCTCTTGTGTTTGCTGTTACGTTCTAGTAAAATATTAGTGTCTGGTATCAAACCTAGTGCTAAAAAGTGATGAAATGGAGCCACAAGGCATAACCTGTTTTGTTTTCTAAGCATGCTGATTTCACACAACCAGAACATATCAAGAACACCACTGTTGCCCTTCCTAGGAGCCCTAGGACCACATTTTTCTCGCTGTCCCCTTAGAAGTCAGACTCTGTTAAAAGCCTATTTTGAAAACCATTTTAAAGAGGTCTCTATAGCTCAGAAGTTAGCAAGGTCATAAGTACTGTTTCATTCTTAAGAAATTAAGATCCAGTTTCACAACCAACCTACAAATACAGTGCTTAGTCTGAATGCCCCCCTTTGTTGTTTAGTTCAACACTATTATTTGATACACTGTACTCTTAGTTATGTAGTCTCATCTATTACATTTTTTTCTATTTCTAGTCCAGTAACAACATCTTCAGTTTATTCCTTGGCTAACAAAAGCAATCCAAGAAGAAACAAAATACTTTGGTTGTTCTGAAATGACAGATTTGAGTTAAACAGGCATATCTGCAGATTCCTTCAGAAAAGTGAGTGGGAACAGCCTTTAATTCAAATTATCTTGGGTGATCATTCTGTAGCATGACATTATCTAGCCACTTCCACATTATTTAGACTTCTGGAGTCACAATCTAAATATGTGCCACATTGAAACAAGAAAAAAATTAAAAAGTGAGCAGGAGAAAGATAGAATTATTACATAGCTTAGAAATACCACATAAATTTCTCCCTCTGAATTGAATCAAAGGACAAGAATATGAAAGAAATAAGCAACCCCACCGTACATTATGAAGAAAAGTTTGGAACCAACTCATGCCTCTGCCTAGCTCCAATTTTTTTTCCATTTTTCCATTAAATAAATAGTCTTTTTATTTTTTGTTTTCCTTGGTTCTGAGTATACAGAGTGAAAGATACAACTATTTGAGAGTTCATTGTGAAAGAAAAAGGTTGTATACACTTTCTACTTATTCTTTTGTAGTTGGAAACTAAGATGTATCTGACAGCAGTCATTCCTGCATATTTGTAACTAAGTGCTCGCTCTGGCTTCAGTTACATTGAAAACATATCAGCATTACAATAGGTAGCATATAAAAGCTACAGTGAAATCTTCAAAGCCACCTAATTTTTATTTTCATACGTGTTTGTATTTCTTTAAATGGTAAAAGAATCCGCCAAAGTTGTAGGTTCTTTTATAGTGACTATGCAGTTTGATAGCAAATATCTGATGCAGAAAAATAAAAATTACCTAATAATTGCATGGGTTTATGTTCATCATCTAGTGTGTGTTGACTTTTTATAAAAAAGTTACCATAAGGAGTTACACTGTAGCTACTAAGGGCTGATTAATTTTATGATATATTGCATTTCATCCTCTGGCAATAATGTTTTTGAAATAGGTATTTGCTATTCTGATACAGGAGGTTTTGCAAATATAGAAGTACTGAGTAAAGTACGATGACCTGGCATGTCCAATGACTATAGATATATATGTATATATGTGCAAGGATTTAAATAGAGTAATATTGAAGTGTTTTAAATAATTTTGTAATCTAAATCTTTTTGTCACATTTCTAATAAAATTGCTTTTGTCATTCCTTCAGGGTAGCAGAGATTTGATGCTAAGTAGTTCCACTTATACTATTGATTGAGGTTGGAACAGATGGATAACAACACTAAATTGATAAATACCAAGGAAGAGAGATTAGTTAATGCACCTTTCCAGAGAGGTTACATACTTTTCACAAAGTAGAATATAGGAGAAGTATGTCTTTGGAGAGAACAAAAGGAAGACTGAGGCCAGAAGGAAGCCTCATTGGTAAAGGAGACAGTCAGGGAGGGCAGGGTATGTAAGCTGTTCTTGTGAGTAAGACAGGTTATGGACCATGTTCTCTTCTTGGCTCTTGCAGAAAGATCTTGAGCAAGTCACTTGTCTGCCATATGCATTCACTCACAACATAGCTTAACTCATGTTTGCTATAGTCTTGGGGTTAATTAATAGAAGATGAACACCAGCAAAGGAACTTATGTGATAATTTTAAGAAAAATTACTCTGGGCCTTCACATCCACTGTTTTTTCTGCATTCTGCAAAGGAGATGTGTGTAGATCTAGATATCTGTTAGATCTTTAAATTCTGTAATGTGTCCCATCTATGCTAGTAATACTGTCTTTGTTACCATCTGTTGAAAAAGATGGGAGGTACTGCTCAGTTTAGATTTCCAATGGGAGGGAGAGGCAAATGTGATAAAATAATGTGTAAATGTGTTGAAATTGCTGATCTTATAATCTGTCATAATAAAGGTGTGTTGCTGATTTCTGTATCATATATCTGAAATGACAGATACTATGAAATGACTTAAACTATTAAATTATGCCCATTTCATAGAATACTACACAAAAGTGAGGTGAATTATTTAAAAACTGGATTTTATTGTTGCGTATTATATCCATACGCCAAAATATAAAGTGCATTTATTCTGTCATTTCAGAATAAGTAGGAAATTATTTTCTGCTTCTCTCTTGGTCTTATCAGGGAATTACATTCATTGATCTAACATTTTAAATTCATCATGCGATTATGCACGTTTTAGATGTCTGTTTTTCCTATTCTTCAGGTTGCAGTCATAGGCCCTGGTCACTCTGTGCAGTGCATTTCTATAGTAGGTAAGTCTTCATAAGTTTATAAATGGACTTCCATATTTTTGGCATTATTCATTGCTACCACTGCTTTTCTTAGAATTGTGTCAAGCATTTTGAAGACAGCATGTTAAAAGGATCAAGAGCTTTAGAATGTTCTGAAATTTCTTATTTGTCCAAAAGTAAGCAGTGTATTGGCTTGTAGCACTCTAACTCATCTGACATTGAAAAAGTAAAATATTACTAATAAATTGTATGAGAAAGATGGGTAACTGTCATGCATAAGCAGGTACACAATATTCCTTAAAGGAATAGGCAAGTGAAACAACAACAGCCACTGTCTGCTTCACAGCCTGTGGTGGATCATGTACACTAAGGTAGCTTGCCTGAAGCCTGAAGACTGCTGCAGTGACACTGGATATTACCTTCTGGAACTACGCATGTCAGTGGAAGGAAAGAAGCAGAAAACTGAAATACAGGAAGAAGGCAACAATGTCCTAGACAGATACAAAAAAGTCAGTAACCCTCAGAAAAAGGTACTACTGAGAAAGGGGAGAATTGGAATAGTGAACATTGATGCTGCTTCCTTTTGCTGATTTCTGTTGTGTTTGGTACAACGGGACTTCTTCATATGCTTCCCTGTGAATGACCAGAACTGCACCAAGGAGGTCCACCATCAACATGTCATGAACTTTGGGGATTTGTACTGCCAAGAGCATGTTACTTCAATCTGATCTTGGTTTTTAGCTATTTTAATACTTTGGTGAAGGCTTCTTGTATATAAATGAGACAGTCCATGAAAGAGAGTTGCTGTCATTTGACTAAATAGGACTGATGTCAAACTGGTACAGATTATTCCAAAGGACTCCTGAAATGCCAAATTGCTATAGTAAAAAGAGAATCTATTAATGCAGAAGTAAGTACAACATACTCTGTTTTTTGATAAGTGTCTCAAAAAAGCCCATAAAATATTAACAGCTAATAACTATATTTAACTTTCAAAAGCTTAGGATATAACTTTTTACAGCCAGTCCAAACTGTTGACTAAATCCAGTGTAACTTTTTGATAATTTTTCCTCTTGAATATGTGGGCCACCTCTTATGTAAATATAATTAAAGTGAACTGTTGCACAGTCTGAAGTAATCCACTCAGAGTTGTGCTTGCTTTCATCAGTAGTCTGCTCTGGAACGCTGGAAGCCATCTAACATGTCAGTCAGCTGTGCAGACACCCACAGCATTATGTGTGTGAAGCTCTTACTCAATGCTTTTATTTGTGGAATACACTTACAGTGAGAAGATATGGTAGTATTGTGGTAACTGGCACATTGTCAATTACAGTAACTACTTAACCAGGGTTTCTTGTAAACATACCATGCAATTCTTAAGTCAGTCTATTAAGAAATATATACTTACTTTTGAAAAAGAGGCTACCTTTCAAAACATGGACATACTGAGATTTTTAGCCATAAAGCTGATTTTGGCTTATCTTTGATTTTAGCTCTGTTCTGTTTCAGTAACAAAATATTATTATGGAAGTAACACATTGCTACTAGTTTATATGTTAAAAAATAAAAAGCCCCAAAGTTAAATTTACTCAGATTTTACATAATTGTGATGGAAGTAGTCAGGTTGGGCTTTTGGCGGGGTTTTTTTTGTTTGGTGGGTTGGTTTTTTCCCCCTTCAGAGAAAAGCCTATCATCTAAGTTACAAAACCAAGCAGCATATTCCATTTAAAAGCATTTTCAATTTATTATTGTTACTGTTTAGCGTATGTGAAAGACCATGTAATTGTCATCTTGTTGAATAGACAGTGCTGATTGCACATTTTCAAATATGTTATTTCAGCCAATCCTAGAATGGAGTCCATTACATGCTTTCTATTTTATCCTTAGCATTACACAAACTAAAACAGTGCAGAGAAGAGCGTAAACAGATTGATTTGTAACAGATGGAATGAAAGTACATTTTGGCAAACACTGAGTTACCATGTTGTGATTGTGTACAATCTTTGACCCTTCCATATTTCTATGTGACAGCTGAAGGTGATTTAAAACTTTCCTGGATAAAAATCATACACATGAGAAAAAGTAAAACTCTGTATTTTATAAATGGTGCTTCCTCCACCCATCCTCTTGTGCACAGACAAGGTAGAAAAAACCAACCAGCCAACCAAAAAAAAAACCCAAACCCCAAATGAAACTATAACCACACATGCTGGTTAACGAAAGAAAAACAAAACCTTGAAAAAAAGTAAATATTGGTGTATTATCATATCAATACCAGCACAAACCCAAAATAAAACTCTCAGTGGCTACCAGGAGGGAAAGGAAAAAAACCCACTACTTCTCATCCTGTCACTATATTCCCTGATGAAGTCCCTCCCTGTCTTTCCTGTAGGCCCCCTTTACATACTGGAAGAATGCAGTAAGGTCTCCCTGGAGCCTTCTTTTCTCCAAGCTAAACAACCTGAGCTCTCTCAGCCACTCCTCGTAGAGGAGGTGCTCCATCACTCTGGTCATATTTGTGGCCCTCCTCTGGACCTGCTCCAACAGGTCCATGTCCTTGTTATGTTGGGGACCCCAGAGCTGCCCACAGTACTCCAGGTGGGGTCTCACAAGAGTGGAGTAGAGGGGCAGAATAATCTCCCTTGACCTCCTGGTCAGGCTTCTTTTGATGCAGTTGACTTTCTGGGCTGCAAGCGCTCATTGCTGGCTCACATTCAGTTTTCATCCACCAGGTCCTCAGGGCTGCTCACAGTCCACTCATCGCCCAGCCTGTATCCATGTTTGGGATTGCCCACAGCTGTTCAACGTTGGTCGGGTAAAATACCAGAGGAAGTACTCAGCTGAAAGTGCTAGTTCACTGGGAACAAAGACCACTGATTTCTCGTGCTAGCTGTTTCTTTAAACATCCACAAAAGATATAAGATGGATTTAATACAACTGACTGTTTTTACCTTGCTCATAGGAAGCAATAAACATGTCCATTTAGTGCAGAAGTGAGCAAAGCATTTTATCCTTTATACATACTTTTGTCAGAAAAACTGATAAAAGAGTTCATGATTCATGAACTTACCATTCTTGGTCCTTGCCATACTTCGCTCCACTTCTGTACAAACTCTCCCAAGAGCAGCAAATTTGAACAAGATTTGTCTGAACAGCCAGGTCTTTACTGACTGAACTAAAGTCTAACATTTGCCAGTTTTTAGTATTGGATGTATTTAACAGGTCTAAGAAAAACCTTTCTCTCTTCCTTTTGTGCTTATATGACTTACAGTCTTTGAAAGTCTTGTATTTACTATGTTTATTCTTGCAAAATCATTCTGATGAGGTGTACCATATAGACTTCTTGAATAACACAAATCTCTAACTTGCCGCTGTATATAATTCTTGTTTAACTTAACCACAGCCATACATTTTAGCCATTTGTTTAAAGACCTCAAGTGATGGACAATATACCTGTAATCCTCAAGAAATTGTTTAAATGTTAATAAATCTGAGTTCAAAATGCCATGCCTTTTTCCTCTTTCTAGATTCAGAGCCCACCCACTGAGTAATGATAGGTTAAGAGTAAAGAGTCATGCAATTAACAGGTATTTTCCTCCTTGCAAAAGCTGTAGTAAGATTCTGAGTATAAATTACTTACTGAAGGATTTTGAATTTTTGGATGATTCTTAAAGCAAGCTACTCATGAGAAATTTATTGTAATTATTAAATATTTGCTATTCAGAATATGAAGTGCTGTAAAGAGAAATACTGCCAGATAAACAGATTCCAAATAATACACCAGGAATTATTCAGAGGAAGCATGCAACAAGTATTAGGCTTCAAAAGGAAGTGGATGGTGTGAATGTTTGTCTTGCAGAATGTAAAACTACTTTTACTGCTTTTGCTCAATATTTTATTAAGAGATCGCTTCTTCCAGAAGCATTTCTTTAAGCATGCTCATTTATTGAACTTTATTGGGAAGAAACAACATAGGACAAACACCCAAACCAAATTTCATTTTAAAACATTCTTTGATGTATTCATCTGGCTCTAAAAAGCTTGCACAAAAAGTGATTTTGGCTTGCCGAGTCACTAAGATCATGTGCTTCTGAATGCCTTCTAATTCAGTTAAAAAATACTGACTTACCTCAAACAAGATTATTTGTCCTTTTTTTCTTGTTCTCTTCAGCTTTGTCTATACTGTGTTTGTTACTTCGGTTTTTTGGGTGGGTTTTAGCAGATTTATTTTTATCATCTCTAACATGTAACTTCTAGTCTGAGGTGTTATGTTTTACTCTTAAATCAGTGGAGTCAGTTACGTTCTCTATATACTTCTGAAGTCTGAGAGATGTAGGCTCTGATTCAAGAAAGCGCTGGAATATATGGCTAAATATGCTGAGAACAATTTCATGGATCAGAGTAGTGAAAGGGAATGGATGAGCCTTTGTTATTTTTGGTCTATTTTTGTTTTAGAAGTGTTGTGTTAGGCACAGAGTTACTGTCTTCTCCTTCTTATGTTGCAATTTAGTCTTGATAACTGCAACTTCTCAGTAACATTCCCGCCCAGTGACTCATAGCAGATGTAAGTCTCCACTCTGCAGAATTTAATAACAAAAACAATCGCAGTCTGGGAAGGGCTCTGGAATTCTTTGCATCAGCTTAAGAAGATTTTAACTACTTTGAGTTCTGTCCAGAGGGTAAAGGTAAACATTTTAGGTACCTGTGAGGGAAGAAGGAAGAATCTGAGGTAATTTCTCTAGTTGTGGTTTAAAAGCAATATGTTTTTGAAGGCTGTATAACCAGTGCAATGTTGCAAACGATGTATGAATGTTTTAGCAGGATCTAGCTATTTTGCTATGATATCTAGTTAGTTAATAAACCTCATGTTCAAATCTGTATTTTCTAAATTTATAAAAATGCATGGCTGTATGAACAAGGCTGCTTTTCAAGTCTAAGAGTAGATCAAATAATGAATTATTGTCCATTATTCAGATGAGGAAAATGGGGCGATTTTTCCAACACTACCTAATTAAAACAAAGCAAAATTGGTGCATAAGTTTAATCATTAAAACGAGTTTGGGTTTTAAGAAAGCAAACAAAAATCTTCCAAGTCATTATCTGTCCTTTTGGCAGATTCTCACTTATTATTGTTGTATTTATTAACAATGAAAGTTTTATTGACACTGTACAAACAGAAATAGGCATCTGAACTCCATCCACTTTGCTGTCTCCAGAATTCAGAAAGGAGAAAGCAGGCTGACAGCAAAATTTTCATAGCACAGAGCTTCCTTATTGTCATCAAATATATTTAGTAACTTGTTATTGAAAAAATTGGAAAAAATATTTAGGGGAAATTTGAACATAAGATTAATTATCTGAGTAGCATGTAAAGAAAGCCCAGGCACAAAGAAGGAAAAAAGTACCTTTCTGAAATTTTCATTTGATAGCTCTGGAGAAATCTTTCTGCTCAGCTGTGCAAGTGCACATTCCAAGTGTAATCTTTTAATACTAAATGAGTAGTCTCATATGGATAAAATTTCAAGTTTTCACAAGAGTTGCCCTTAAACTTCAATTTTATTAAAACAGAAAGTGATTTTTTTCAGCTGTTAAGTGATTATGTTTTCAGCTTAAAAATATACACTAAGTTTTTCTCACTCTATCATGATGTGTCATAATTAACCCATAACTACTGTCTGAAATTAAGATTTTCCTGGAAAGGGATCTCCTCTCCCCTGCACAAGTTTGATTTTTTTTTGTTTGTTTTTGTTAAACCAACACAGTTGTTATAACAAAAGTCTTGGAAGTCTCTCAGCACTTACTCTTTGGATTCACTAGCATCAACAACACAAAAATATTTGCTAAGTTATGCAATTGTTCTCATCTGTGACATGGATTAAGATTTGGTGGGTTTTTGCAGGTTTTTTGAGTGAATGTTTTTATTGCATTGTGTGTGAATGCTTATCAGTGGTTTTATTCTCTCCCTAATTTTTAATTATTTTACCCTCCACATACACTTCTCGATAATGTATTTTAAATACCTATATAACAACAAGGGTATATATTTAAATGAGTGAAGAAGTTAGTTGAAGAAACTGACTTTCAAAGCAGTCTTCCTAGAGCAAGGGTTGACCACTCAGTGCCATTTATACATGCTGAGAACTTGACCCAAAGGTACAAGGTGCTGCCTCTTCCAGGATCAGCACTGCTCAGTGTCCTCTGCCTGGTCTGCTCACTGTCCTCTGCCTGGTCTGCTTTAGAAATAGGCACCCTTTAAATAGAGAAGTAACTTCAACTGAAGGTGACAAATCAAACCAACTGCACACACTCTACACTCCTCAGCTCTTTGTTCCTCGTACGCATCGTGGTCCTAGTAGCTCACACGTGCTGTAAGGGATGGGATCTGCCTTGATTGTGCCTGATAGCCTTCTATGTTGTTGTTTTTTTTTACTATTATAAATTTATCTGAACAGTATACAAGATTTACTTGATAAACTTTTTTTTAAAAAATGAGAATACCATAGTTGTAATGCTGTGAAACCCTTTTGAGATTGTGGTATTCAGGCATTCACAGTCAGTGAAATCACGACAGAGCAGTTTGAATATTAAGACTAATGTGAGGGAGAACAGTGTGCTTTTGTAATGAAAATAACAGAAATGAAGCAGAACAGTTAAATAGGAATATTCCAGTGAAAAAAATGTAGTCCCTTCTCTCCTACAAAACATGTTTATGTTATGCAAGGAGTTGGGACAGCAGTTACCAGAGACAGATCGTTTGTGGGTTGCCCTGCAAGAGCTCACTGGTCACTCCTCTCACAGACAGTGTCACTGCAACAGATGGCAACATCTGCTTTCAAAACAGTGGTGACTGCAATAGCCATAGGTGAAGGTGCATGTTTTATCATGGCAGAACTCTCTGAAATTTAAATTAATAACAGAATTAAATGCCAGGCAATTCTTGCAGATTCCCACTCCCTCCTCACTCCTGCCTTTTTTTAAGCCTGAAATTCACCACTTCGAAAAGTAGCAGAACTTATTTCATTGAATTATGGTAAAGTTTCTAATTCAAATGATATAACATTTATTTGGTTAGCATGAACAACAACTTACAACTTAAAATTCAGAAATTTTATGGCATAGAAATAACTTAGGCTAAGATTTACAGTTCACACTTTCTACACAAGAAACATTTTACGGGTAATTTTTAATGGATTCCTTTGGATTCCTCAGAGCTAGACATCAGCTTAGTATAGTACTTTTCAGCTTAATGGTAGATGTTGCATATAAAGGGCTTAAAAGAACCTTTTGGGCAGTCTGTAACATGAGTCAATGAGTGCAGAGTACCCTCCACACCTTGTGTCTGCATCAGTCCCCTGCAAGAACTTGTATAATGAGCTTTATATGGATATACTTGGGCCTTGCAACTATGCTTTCAAATATGATGCTTTCAAACCAGCAAAACTCAGAACCAAAAGTAAAAAAAAATGTTGCTTACTTAAATAAGATTAGTGTAATTTTAAAAAACATCCTAAGTATTTTATAGGTAGGTTTTGAAAATCTGAAATTTGGCTGGGCTGTAATTCCTATTCTTGCATGAGGTTTTTGGAGACTGATAATAAAGTCAAACTTGTCCAGTTTTACAGAAACTTAAAAACATACTTTACATAGCACCTTTCTGATCTTTGTACAGTAAAAAGCACAGCCTGCCAAAGTTCCATGGGTGTTTTATTTTAATTCCTGTAGAAACATGAGTGGAAATTCCCATAAAGTTGGTGTTTCAGTAAGCATGTGCTGACATTGAATCATTAATCTCTATTATCACAGAATCACAGAATCACAGAAC
>NW_010196950.1:0-14170 GCF_000695765.1 Mesitornis unicolor
CACTCACCACGTCCGCCGCCCGCGGGCAGCAGGCGGAGGAGACCCCCGCCGCTCGCTGCGGTGAGTACGGGCAGGGGGACGGGGAATAGTGGGCGCGGGCCGCGCCTCAGGGACCAGGCCTCGGCCGAGGGTGGGCCACGGGAACTGTAGTAAGGAGTCCTACTAGGGACTGACCTGATCGCCCTTAAGGAAAAAAAGAAATCATACAGATATTCTGTATTGTTTTGGGAAACTTCTGGAATGGGCAGCTTCAAGATAAGAATTGCTTAATCCTTTCAGTGTCTGTGGTAATTAAGCATGGGCACAAATGAGAAGCTGGGCTGTTAGGATACCCTGCAGTGAGCCCTGGCTGGGGATCCATAGTCTCAGGCCATGGAGCTGGGGTTTCTTGTTGCTTGGGCAGCTCCTCATCCCACCCCATAACAGTCCCTGGGGGGCTTTTGCTCTGGTCCTCGGGGGAAAAAGCTGAGGCTTGTTGCCAAAAGTGGCTGGAAATAGCCAAACTCCCCAAAAGAAAATCTCCCCTTTGGGAGTGAAAGAGAGAAATTCTTTTTTTTATTATTCTTTCTCACCTCAAAGGGTACAGTGCTACATCTAGTATCTTAAATTGAGGACCCCTTAGGTGTTTACTGGGATTTCATGCTTGTATAAATAATAGTGCTCAGTTGAATATTTCTGAATGGCTTGTGCCAAATTATTGCCAAGGAAATGGGTAAAAATGCTTCAGCTGTACTATTAAAATGATGAAGCTGAAGTGCTTTCCTTTCCTCACCGCTACCTCAGAGGCAAAAAATGCCAAAGAGGTGGCCCAACAGAATACAGATGGATCCCAGCCACCTGCTGGCCACCCACCTGCTGCTGCTAGCCAGAGCTCTGCTACCAAATGCCCATTCCTGGCTGCTCAGATGAATCACAAGAACAGCAATGTCTTCTGCAAAGCCAGCCTAGAGCTCCAAGAGGATGTGCAGGAAATGCAGGTGGACAGGAAAGGTATGTATTCTGTACGCTGAAGTGTTGGATGCCTCTGAGAGCTTCTGGTGCTTGCCTTGGCTCTACAGTGTGTCAAGTCTAACATTCACTGCTCAAATTATGCAGGTAGAATTATGGGAGACTGCAATAAAAAGCTGCTGGAGAATTTAGGTGTTAACAGCATACGTGCAGTGTTTCCCCTGGGTGATGTTCATGTGGGAGTACTGTATGCTGCATTTTGATACACTAGCTATAAATGTGTGAATCAAGCTGTTACACTTACACCCAAAGTGGATGATTAGAACTTTACCAGGTGGTGTATCCAGCGATGGAAGAAACTGTATTGAGGTACTAGGCAAGTAGCAGCACAGAAAGGAGCTGGAAAGCAAGCAAATGCTCTTTTTTTGTTTATGGAACTAAAGGGCGTTAGCTGGCTTGTAATCCTCATGCGGAAGGGTTGTCCTTCAAAGGAAGGAACTTTTCACCAATATTAGTAAAGCCTTGTTGTCTGTTAAAAAAAACAAACTCTGCTAACTGAACAAAGTACTAGGAACAAAAAGGAAGTGGCTAACTAGAACTCTGCCTTCAGTTAGGCATGTACCAACTCTTTCAGATAAAAGCTCTAGCTGCATAGATTGGTTTTTTGAGTCATTGTGAACCAAATGTGTTGTAATGAAATTACATGTCGTGTTGTCATTGATTGGCAAGGTTTTCCTTTTGTGTCATACAATGCAAAATTGAAAACAGTTGATTTTAGCAGGGCACATGGATTCAAGCACATGCTTCCTAAAGAATGAATAGTTACTTAAAATGTTTACTTTGCTGGACTCAGCTTACTCATTTTGTTTCAAACTGATTAAGCTCACTGGAATTCATTACAATGTCTGTAGGTACAGAATTTGCCAAAATACCAACTACTTCCACAGTGAGGAACATTGAGATTGAAGGAGAGGAGCAGAGTGGCTTGCTCAGGAGGTTTAAGGATATTGTGCTGAAGCAACGACCAGAAAGCGTGTCTCACCTGCTTCAGGATAACTTGCCAAAATGTAAGATTGTCTAGCTAAACCTCCACAGGCTTGGTCTCTTGTGATTATTATTTGCATGCTTAAGTCTCTCTCTCATTTCAGCTGTATCCACCTTCCAGTATGATCAGTTCTTTGAGAAAAAGATAGATGAAAAGAAGAAGGATCACACCTACCGAGTATTCAAAACGGTGAACCGAAAGGCACAGATCTTTCCCATGGCAGACGACTATACTGATTCTCTGATCACCAAGAAGGAGGTGTCTGTCTGGTGCAGCAATGATTACCTGGGGATGAGCCGTCATCCTCGTGTGTGTGGAGCAGTTATGTGAGTAGTGCCGTGTTCTTCAGAGGCAGTTGAATCTGGCTGTTGAAACAGGGCTGTAGTGCCCTGCAGAAGCTGTTGTGGGGAGGCTTCTGAAGAATTTATTTCTGTACTGTGCTACATAAGCTACTTCTGATATTATTCTTGGTATATAATTAAGCTTATGCTCTTCTCTTGAGCTGGAGTAGGTAATTTAGTGTTTAGCTCCAGAGCTGCTGCATACCTGTCAGTCACTGACCCTGCTTCTTGGGGTTTCCTCAGAAGCCCACAGATGTTACTAGATAAACTGGATGGGACATTGCAGCTTTACTTGGTAACTGATTTCTTAGCTTATTGGATCCCGGAGTCACACAGGTTGCTCAAGGACCTTAAACTTAGCTGCTTTTTGCAGTCAGTTCATTTCTAGAACAATACTGATTATGTACTAGAATGTTTTCAGCAATGATCCTTTATTATCTGTGTCACACAGGAATGCTAATGCATCTCTTTGGGCCCTCTGTAGGGATACACTGAAACAACATGGTGCTGGAGCAGGAGGCACAAGAAATATTTCGGGAACAAGTAAATTTCATGTTGATTTGGAAAAAGAGCTAGCTGATCTTCATGGAAAAGATGCAGCACTGTTGTTCTCATCTTGCTTCGTAGCCAATGACTCTACTCTCTTCACTCTAGCTAAGATGCTGCCAGGTGAGATCTCAAATTACAATTCCTACTTACTACAGAAACACAACCCTGCCCAAAGCTGTTGGGAATACACTTCACAAAGAGCTACCCAAAGTGAGGATTCCTCCTACTTGATCAGTAAAGTATGGTTGGTTGGTTTGGGCTTTTTTAATGCCACATTCAAATTTTGTTCAACTCGTGAAAATCATAGTAGCAGCCTACTTGAGACCGAGATCTAGGAGCTAGGAAGGCATTAGACAAGAGCACAGTCTTCTGCTTTTGCATTTAAATTCCGCCTGAAAATGAGGCAGCAGGAGTTGAGTGTCTTCCACCTATGAGTGTGAACTTTGCTCCCTCTGTAACTTCAGAAGTTAGGAGAGTTAAGAGAAAAATATTAAGGACTTGGAAAAATCCTTCTGTATTTCCTTAAGCTCGAGTTTGTGTTAGATTAAACACCTAAAATAAGGCTTAAATAATTATTCTTGCTTCATGATCTGTAAGTTGTGCTCTTTTGTTCAAGAGCATTGCTTTCTAGAACATGCTACCCTTGCTGCCTGAACACTTCCTATATGTAAAGAAATGCTTGGAATCAGTTAACGTTTCTGTCCTTAAAGTATAACTGGGCTATTCCCTCAGGCTGTGAGATCTACTCTGATTCTGGAAACCATGCCTCCATGATCCAAGGGATCCGAAACAGCAGGGTGCCAAAACACATATTTCGCCATAATGATGTCAACCATCTTCGAGAACTATTGAAGAAGTCGGATCCATCTACCCCTAAAATTGTTGCATTTGAAACTGTTCACTCAATGGATGGTAAGTTGACATCAAACCCTTCTCTCTCCTTCCAGTGCAGTTAATGCTCAAATCATCTGTATTTTAGGTCTGAAAGTGTGTACAGTACTATAAGGTTTTGACATGAAAATAGTCTTCTGAAAGCCCAGTGTTTGTGGGTACTTGTGATATTCATCCAGGCTGAGTACAGGAAATCCTAAACTGCCAGCTACTACTTTGTTTCCTAGGTGCGGTCTGTCCTCTGGAAGAGCTCTGTGATGTGGCCCATGAGCACGGAGCAATCACTTTTGTGGATGAAGTGCATGCTGTGGGGCTGTATGGAGCTCGAGGCGGTGGCATAGGAGACCGGGATGGAATCATGCACAAGATGGACATCATCTCTGGAACGCTTGGTATGCATGGCCTGGCAGTTTTACAGAAGCTAAGGCAGCAAAGCTTCTGAGCAGCCAAATTAAGTGGGTTAACTCGGAATCAGTCTATTCAAGTGAACTTGCTAAGGGCTGTTGGAGGCTAGAATATTTCAAAAAGCCCAAAGGATTTAAGTGTGCCCCACAGTTTGAAAAGCTTGTGTTAAGCTACTTACACTGCCTTACAAATCAGTTAAGGTAGCCTTTTTTTTCTTCTTTAAACAAGCTAGCAAAAAGTCCTCCAATGGCATTACACAACTCAAGAATAAATTCAGGTGAGAATGCTAGTAGGGTAGTACTCTATATTTAGTAGTACTTAGTTCTTTTATGTGAAATGGAGTGTTCCTAACCTAGAAACCTGAGATGGGGGGTTACGTAAAGAAAATTGGCAAAAACTGAAGCAACTGCTATTATCCCAGTAGAATGCAGGCTTAGGAATAAGCTTACTGCTTCAAATTGGAAAGTTGTTTAAACAGCTTCCAAAACATAAATAAAATTTAGCAGGAAACTTCATGGCTTTGAAACTTGCAAACATTCACCAGACACTGTAGTTCTACCTGTGGCTCTGTTCTGGTACCTGAACATCCCCCTGTGTTTGGAAATGCGGACTGATACCAACTGCAGAGTCACAGTAACAGCCTTGTGTGCTCCTTAAGAGCATAGGCTATTTCTAGCATCTCTGGAACAGATTATTTTAAATCTGCTGAGAGACTTAGTGTTGATCTCTTGGGTTCAGTATTGAAGCCTATGCTTGATGGTTGGGCTTAAGGTCTTCCCCAAAATCAAAACTTGAGTATTGAGAGTCTTGGACTATCATTGCTGTGTAATAACTAGATCCATGTTACCAGGATTGGCTTAAAAACAAAGCCTTGATGGTCGGGCTTAAGGTCTTCCCCAGAATCAAAACTTGAGTATTCGAGAGTCTTGGACTATCATTGCTGTGTAATAACTAGATCCATGTTACCAGGATTGGCTTAAAAACAAAGCTGTAACATGTGCTGAGTAAATACAAGATTAGCAGTGGGGTAGACTAGAATTGTTCCCTGCCATGACTGCATTAAGCATAGTCAAAACAACTGATTCCTTGAAGTGGAAACAAAGAAAAGCTATAATACTTCAAGCCATTCTAATGGCTGGAAGGAATAAGCTTGGTTGCCTCTTCTTTTTCTTTCCCTCCTCAGGCAAAGCATTTGGTTGTGTAGGAGGATACATCTCCAGTACAAGCTCTCTGATAGACACTGTTCGTTCGTACGCTGCTGGCTTTATCTTCACAACATCCCTGCCACCCATGCTCTTAGCTGGTGCCCTAGAATCCGTCCGAACTCTAAAGAGCACAGAGGGGCAGGTTCTGAGGCGCCAGCACCAACGCAACGTGAAGCTTATGAGACAGATGCTGATGGATGCGGGGCTTCCTGTGGTGCACTGCCCCAGCCACATCATTCCAATAAGGGTGAGTATGTAGGATACTGCTGACACAGGGCTGTGGTGCCTGTTTTCCTGTCCATGATCACATTATGCTCTCAGGTATAGGTTGACATTCACAAAGTTCAAATCTGCCCTAGTATTCAGCAGTGATAAGCTAAGAGTCTGGCTTAAGTTGACCTCAGCCTGCTATAAATGCTATAAAGCAGAATGAAGTGTATGAAACCCACAATCTAACGGTATACAGAAATCAAGGAAATAGGTAACAAGCTAGTAAAAAAAAAAAGCACACCATTGCAGGTAGCTGTTTATACTTGAACTTATGCTCTGAGGGTTCTACAGCACAAGCTTTTTAGTCCTTTCTAATGTATGTGCTATTTCTAGTGGCACAAGGAAGACTACTCCTATCTGATTCTTGTGGCTGGCTAAGTTGGACTGACAGTTCTGCCACCTTGCATGTTTTGGTTGAGCTTGTAACTTACAATTTTGAACTTTAGGTTGCAGATGCTGCTAAAAATACAGAGATCTGTGACAAGCTGATGAGCCAGCACAGCATCTATGTCCAGGCAATCAACTACCCCACAGTTCCCCGTGGAGAAGAGCTGCTACGTATTGCTCCTACACCTCACCACACCCCTCAGATGATGAGTTACTTCCTCGGTGAGTGGATTCTTGCATCAGGGCAAGGAAAACATTGGGCTGTCTATGCAGTCTTTATACCAAAGATGAGACTAGAAAATACGTAAGCTTCAGATGTCACTAGCCAGACAGTGTCTTTCTACTGCTCCAGCATGCATAGCACGTACTTCTGCACTTAACCCGCTTTGAGCATGACATGAGAGGGCCAGTGCACTGTGGCCTGGAAGAGAGTGTGCAAGGCCGGTGCAGTCCTGTACCCAGCCAGTCCTGTCACAGCCACCTCTGCTGGAGTTCTCGTGCACTGTCCAAACTAATCTTAATGTGTTGCGTGGGGTCCAAAGAAACCTCTCCTCAGCTGAGCTGATAACCTGCCTTACACACAGATCTATCCAGGGAAAGTAGCTATTTCTTGATCCTGTCAGAAGAGGTGGTACGAGGATAGCTGAGCCTTAGTTGCAGCCCAGTGGCCTCACTGGAGGTAAATTATGTCACAGTGAGTTCCTCTTAGCCCTGCCTATTTGCTAGGAGAATAAGTATGCTGGCATGTCTCTTGCTGCTTCTCTAAAGTAATCCTCTGTCTTAAGCCTTGATTTATTTTTTTTAACTTTTATGAACTTTTTATGAACTTCTTTTAATAGAAAAACTGCTGGCTACATGGAAGGATGTTGGTCTGGAGCTGAAACCACATTCATCAGCTGAATGCAACTTCTGTAGAAGACCCCTACATTTTGAAGTGATGAGTGAACGGGAAAGATCCTACTTCAGTGGCATGAGCAAACTAATATCTGTCAGTGCATGAAAGCAGTGGTGTTAGTTGTGTTCTTGTCTAGTTCTAGTACCCAGTCAGTAGCATTTTTAAGTAGCTTAAATATTTTAATCACAGCTGAAGCACTAAGCTCTGAAAATAAACTTCTAGAGCCACTCGGACCAGTTGTGGTTTTGTTTGCTTCTCCAATTTATCTTCTATAAGTGGTACTGAAGTGTCAGTGGTTGAAGGGCATCTGATGGAATAGAAACAGTGGTCTGCAGCTTAATGCCCCTCAGCTGAAGCCCTGCCTTTTCAGTGAGTGGTGGTTCCTGGTGTACTTCAGGCGATGAAAAGAGAAAATTGTTATTTATAGCTCCTCATGAGCTTCCACCTGAAAGCTTTTGAAAACACACAGGTATGCTATTGCAGGTACACTACTAAAGCTAGGGTGTACTTACACCCATCTTTTGGGAGGCAGACATTTACAATGGGTCCTGCTAGATGCTGTCTCCCTCTACTGCCATACTCTTCCTTTGCAGTTCTGTGCACAAGCATTCCCCTTCTCATGTTCAGTGTAGTGCTCATTATTAAAAGGAAGAAAGTGCTAATGGGTCTTAAGTCCCATTTTTGATACTGCTTGAGTTAAAAAACCAAGGTGGCAGGGTGGTGCAGTGGTTGCGAAAGGAGGGCACAGTTACCACGGTGCAGTGTCAGGTGCAGGTTCTGTCTGGCTGCCTGTATCTCGATCTGCATGGCCTGCTCTCCAGTGCACTTAGAGCTAGACTAAAAACACTACAAACTGCTTATCAGTAAGCAATCTAAAAATGCTGGTCATTGATAGAAGTCAATGAAGGAGAGTATCAGTGCTGCTTTTGCAACCTCTCTGAGAACTTAGGCCTGTTGCCTAATTACCATGCTATTTAAATGCTTTCATGAATAGCAAGGGCATGCTGTGAATAGGGGAAAGTAATTCTGTGGGTGTATGCATGTGCTCAGCGGTCAATATTGGCACAAGGTCTAGAGCAAAGCACTAAACTGCTTCCTTCATGTACAGGCATGTCCAGTAACTGCTACAGTCGGGCTTCTGCAAGTCACTGAGCAGCTGTTCTGTCCAGTTCCTCTTGTTTTCTGGCTCTAACAAGCCAGCCTGGCACTGCTGTTGCTGTTGTGTCACGGTCACGCTGTGAGGCTCGTTAGGGACCCATTATAATATCACAAGTAGCCACGTGCTGGGAAGGCAGAAGCCCAAGTTAGAGCAAAATCAGCTCCCTCAATGGGAAGTCAATGCTCATTTGAGTGTGTACTGAAGCACACTGCTGTTCTCAGAAAAAATCCTGGTAAAGTACTTGACTCCCCAAGCAATCAAGCCACTTTTTAAAAGCCCCTTGCCAGCCACTTGAGTGTTGTCTCTGTCCTGTGCAGGTGTTCTGCAAGAGGGAGGGCAGTACCCCGATGGTATCAGGCTATAGGATTAATTATCATAGTAACTTACCTCCACTGCTGAACAAGGCAGTTTGTGGGCTGGCATGCTCAAACCCACCACCAGAGATTGCTGTACGTGCAAGTACTTGCACTGCAGCTCAGGTGGATGTGAACTTGCTGTGACATTATCCCCATCTTACTGAGCCGAGTTCTAGTGCTGCTCGAGGAAAAATGTCATGCCACAGCCTGGCTTCTTTGCCTTGCGGTTTATGTCCTGAGGCAGAATGAATACGCATCTCCATTACAGAGCTTTTCTCACTCTGTATTAGGTTATATTACTACACCAGCTTGATACATCAAGTAAAAAGCCACGGATCCTACATCAAGCTCTTCAAGAGCAGCATTTCTAACACTATAACGTGCCTTCAATGTCATTCTGAACTGTAGGGCGGGAGGGGGGTGACACAGGATGGGTTGACTAATCATATAGCCATCATTTGACAGTACAAGGTTCACTGGATTTCTAGTTTCTTCCCTGAAAGCATTCAGAATTGGCCCAGTGTGTTTTACATACCAGTTAGTAGGGGAAATTTTTCTTTCCAGTTTTTTTATATAGCAGCTACTCTATACTCTGCTCTGCAGAGGGGAAGAAATAAGACATGGAAAGGGCACCAGCTATCAGAAATCTCAAACACTATTCCAAATTAGTCACAGGAGAGAACCAACTCCTACGATTCAAAGCTAGCAACCTTTGACATGACAGGAGCACAAGTAACCTGAGCACATGGCACTCGGTACCTCCCACCCACTAACATCAGCTCTGACAAGTTACCTGAACTGCTGCAAGCACGGGTGTGAAAGCAGAGCTTGTGCACAGAGGCCAGCAGAAGTCCATCTCTTAACGGCAAAAGAAAGACAAATCCAAACACACACAGAAAGGATAAATCTTCCCCAATGAAAAGAGCAAAGAATGAAAAAACCAAATGCGTTGTTTCCCAGCAAACAAAACTTGAATGGCAGGTTGCATAACTAGGGGTTGTTAGGTAAACTTTAGCTTGGTTTCTGGAAAAATAATAGAGGAAGTAATCGGTAAGAGATGTTTGAAGTCTGAGACAAATGGTCCATGGCGGTGACAGGGTAAGCAAGAAAGAACTCAGCTGTAAAGCTCCTGCTGACATTTGTCTGAGGCAAAAGCAATTCATCTAGTTGAACATTGCATAGCTCTAAACTCATACCCTCCTCCATTTCTCAACCTATTTACACAGCGGAGAAACCCGAGGCAGGACAGGGGCACTGAAAACATTGAGTGCAAACAGGAGCACATGCTCCCGTCACAGGGAGGAGGCACCAGGAGGGTGCTCGTCCTACCGTGGCCAGGGCCAGAGGCCAGGCTAGGCAGGCTATGGTGTTTTCCACCTCCTTGCTCTCTCCTCCATTCCCAGCACTGTTAATTAGCAGAGCTGCTAATGTTCATAAAGCTTTTGGAGGCCTCCATTTTCCACCAAGCCCCTCGCTGCATGCTGTCGGTGGATAGATTGAACTCATGGGCTGAGCCCAGAAGAAGGAAACCAACATCACGAGCTCATGACCTTTGTTTCTTTAGGGAACTGGACTAAAAATATCCCATCAAGGCTTGGGTCAGCTTCTCCCGCCAGCAGGACCGTGCCACAGGAGAGGGAGGATGCTGTGATGGCTGTCAGGTTGTGCGCTCCCACCACCCCGTGCTACACGAGGTTTCGTTCACCTCACCCAGTCCAGCTGCCCCTTGCTGAAGCACACTTCTGATGGGAAATAAATGCCCCGAAAACCATTCCTAGCGCCTGTGCTTGCTGCTGCGGCTTTCAGCCAATGAGTCCACGCTGGTTCCTAGTGTGTAAGTATAATAATAATAATTAGGAGTATTATTAACACCACTAGCTTAATGGTTCTTGTATACCTGATGTCTTGCTTCCATTTATTTCGGGGCACATCTCTCTCTGCAGCCCCTCAGCCCCACCTCAGTCTCGCAGCCCTCAGGTTTACCAGGATTTCTCTCTGGGAATGGGGAGAACCCCGCCACCCATCTCTACCCCCCACACTAGGGCTTTAAAAGCCCCATGAGCTCCCCGATAGCTGCAGCTCAGGGAAGGGGCTCCTGCCTCGTCATGCGTATTTTAGAGCCCATGCTGGTGGCTCACCACATGCATTTCTCTCGGGGTGTGTTCAGCCCCACAAAGACCTTGTCTCTCCTGCTCCCAAAAAGCAAATCCATCTTTTACTTCTCTTAAAAAGCCAGGCTGAACTTCTGCTCCCCGAAGGACCCACCACCTCTCACAGGTTCTGAGTGGAAGGTCTTTAAACAGCAGGAGCACAACCAAATAACTGCATCATGGGTATGAATCTCCTGCTTTCCTTGTATTCAGGTGGGCCCCCTAGCTACACGTCAGCCTGGGATCATGCCTTGAACTGACACTTGCTTTTAGATAGTATTTATAACATTAGCTAAGCCTTAAATAATCAAGAGTGACTGATCAGACCCCTGCCTGGAGGGGCATACGGCAATACGACAGCCAGGGTACTTTAGGCAGGAACAAGGTGCTAATGCAGGGAAACATCCAAGGGGCAGAGACCTTCATCCCTTCCCTTACACAGGCAGGAGGTGACAACCAAGGACGGGCAGTACGGATGCTGGCTGCTCCCCAGGGAAGGGCAGCAGAGAGCTCCTTGCCAAGGGTTTGCAAATGGGACCCCCGTCCCACTGCCAGCGGCTGGGGGAACACATGCAATGTCTCACTGCAAACTGCTGTCGTTTTGGCTAAATCTCTCTCATCCAGGGGTCAGATCGGGGAGACACTGGCCAGGCTGCAGCTGGTGTTGGCATAAGGCACTGAGGCCAAACACAAGGGCAGTCCCTGTCCCAGGGCTGCTAGCCCAGCATCAGCATGGCTGGCTCATGGTTATTTAGGATGCTCTGTGCCCCTGAACCCTCATCATCCCCAGGCTGGGTCAGGCTCCCCTCCTCTCCACCCACAACCCCCAGGCTTGCACAGCCCTGGAGGCTGATCCCAGACACACTTAACCCTTGGGCAAACATCCTTGCTACTCCTACACCCTCCTCCGTGCCGACTGTCATCCTCCAAACGGAGTTTTGGGCAGGACACAGAGCTTTATAGAGGGTGAGGGCTCGACTCCCTTTCCCACGGACACTGTGGTTTCACAGACCAGATGCCAGGCAGGTCCTTCAATTCACATATTCAACTTACAACCAACTCCTTTGCAGCTCCTCTGCTTCAGCTCTCAGGGGAGCAGAAGCCGAAGGAGTTACCTCCTCAGAGATTTTACCTTTTGCACTTTTCCACCTGGGAATCCCATAGGGAAAAGCATCTTGGTCCCATCCTTTCCCCTGTGGCTCATTTCCCATGGGGCCCCTTGTCTGCAAGGCCTAAAAAAAATTAGAAGTGCTGGCTGTGCCCTGCTGCTCCCTCCCTGGCTGGGCAAACACCATGATGGCATAGCCTTGTCCCCTAGCACACACATCCCGAGGTGGCACCAGCAGCTGTTGACCAAACCTGGGGTTCCCAAGCATCGCCTCAAACCCCAGAGCTTTGGGTACGCATCGGGGGAGACGTTTTTTTGCTCAAATCTTAAAAGAAAAAGAGGAGCTGATGCCTCTGTGAACTCTTGCATGTGTACTTTCAGCTGGGGATGGCTACGCCGGCAGAAGGCAAAGGCAGTGAGACGGGTGGGTGGGAAATGGGGTACACCCCTCACTCTCCTTCAATATTTGGGCCCCTTTAAAAATTACCAAGCACAAAGAAGAGCAGGATCCAAAGGAGAAGGATGAACAAGCGTGTCAGATGGCTCTGGTGGTGTCAGCTGTCACCAATGGTGGCTTCTGGCAGGTTTGAGCCTTGGTGGCGCTGGGATGGATGACCGCTGGGATGACCTGCCCGCAGAGGTGCCTTCTCCTTCCCCAGCTGTGCAGCCACCACCTCCGCCCTGGTGAGGAGGGACTTGGGCGTCCCCTCCAGGGCAGTGCCTCAGGAGCAGCTTTAGTCCTACTTACGGTGCAAATCTCTTTGACCAGGTTTTTCTCTCCCCGTCCTAGTTTTCAATGCCCACCCAGCCCAGGTGAGATCTTCACAGGTTTTACCAGTGTTTTTAGTGAACCACAGCACATTTGAAAGATTATCAGCGGTTATATGCACACAGCCCTTTCCTGCACCAAGGCTGCTCCATGCACAGCAGCATCTTCCCTCCTCCTCCTTTGTTCAAAAGGGAAATTCGTTTGGAATTGGTTCTTTATTTACATTAAAACATTTCTTATTCTTTTTATTTTTTTTCCCTAGGAACAGTGGTCATTTACATCTGGCTTCCCAAATCATCCATCTCATCCTGGGCACGACCAATAACGCTGAAACACGGCACAGCTCTGACCTGTTAGAAACTCCACCACTGCGAGAGCTCATTCTAGGCCTGGGCTGTCCTGAGAGCCCTTCCTCTGGGAAACTTGCTCAGGACACCATAATAAGTTAAAGAGAAGTTATATCCAAATCACAGATGAGCTCCTCTGGGCAAGGAGCAGGACGGCAGTGGCTTTCAGTGGCTGTGCCACAAGCTGAGGCATGATTCCCTGCTTCTCCATCAGGACCTGCTGTTGAGAAATGCAGACCCCACAGCCCAGCTGGAGTTCAGAGATCATGGCTGTAGGCCCTTCTTTGGATGCTGAAGAGCTCTGGCAGGGCAGCTGCTCCCCACGGAGCGGGTTGCAGGGCTCAGCTCTGGATTAAGGTGTAAAGTCCTTGGCAGGGTAGGGGGGCATGGGGTGGTGCAAGGGCTGGGTGCAGCCACAGTGTGCAGGCTCCTGGCTAGCAAGGTTTGCTTTGCAGCTCCAGCACCTGCTAAATGCCCAAACCTGGGGAACCTGCACCTCCAAAAAGCATCAGACTGTTTTAAAAATACTTTATTCTTTAGAAAATACAGCGTTCAGTACAGTGTGCTCTGCTCCCCCCAGCTTCAACCCCCCGAACCGCCTGCTCCCGCTCCGCTGAGGCCAAGGCAACGTCGGCACAGTCGCCAGGGAGGCAGGAAAGCAGAGGGCAGGTTTCACCAACCCCATTCCCATCTTCCCGGGGAGGTGGGTGGCTCTCAAGCCCTCGCTGGTACCCAGCAGCAAGGCACTCTCCCCACCACAGCCCCCAGTGAAGCCTCATTCACTGCACCAAGCTCAACCCTTGGAGCTGATGCCAGCCCTCAGTGGCTGGGGACATCCCCAGGAGAGGGCACACGGGGCTGTCACGGTTCCCTGCACAGGGGTTTGGGGTAACCCATGTGATTTTCAAGACATGGGGTTGCCCCAAACCAGAGAGCCAGCAGCAAACCAGGGAGGTGACAGCAGGGGTGGGAGAGGACCAGGGCTCCCATCCTAAACAGGGATGGGGCCAAGTCAGGGCTGTAACAGCTCCCTCCAAGTGGAAAAGCCTTATTGGGGAGGTTCAGAAAGGGAATGCAAACATTGCCCAAAGGCAGAGTGACCTTTTTCCAGGGCCTGGCGGGGCTCAGGACTTGGGGGGGACACACTTTCCTCCTCCCCAGGGACAAACTCCTGCCAGCAAAGCCCACCCCATGGGGAGGGGTCCTACCCACACCCTAAGGGGGTGCAGGATCGCTCCAGGACTGGGGCAGAGGGGCTGTGCACACCAAGAGTGAGTTGGGGGAGCAAAATCTGGGGGCTGGGGGAGCAGGGAAAGAAGCATTTTTCTCTTTTCAAACAGGAATG
>NW_010196950.1:14196-26730 GCF_000695765.1 Mesitornis unicolor
CTTGCAGGCGGTTGCGCCCTCCAGTCCCCCAGCGGACATCGAGAGCAGCGGCTGTGACCCCAGGGGGACAGGAGCAAGGCTGGGGGACACCACCCTGCTGCTCCCATCCTCCTCTGACAGCCCCGGGGCTCACACAAGGACACAGGGAAAAGAAACACCAAGAACCCCACACCCTCCCCATTGCTCTGCCCCCAGGTGCAACAAGCCATCCTGATGTTTAAAAAAAGGAATGAAATAGGAAAAAAAAGAAGGGGGAGGAAAAATAAAAAAGGCTGAGATGGAGAAAAAGATCCCCAGGTCGGTGGAGACGAAGCCGGGAAGCGCTGCGGGGATGCTGTCCGTTCACCGCCCAGTCCTGCAGCACCTAACTGTCCTCGCCGTTCTCACCCGGCCCCTTGATCAGCCGCTTCTGTCCCCGCTTCCCCACCGGCCCCTTGGGCTTAGCGAAGGCCTGCTTGAAGGCGTGCTGCTTGGGGTGCACCTCCTCGTAGAGGAACTCTGCCGTCAGCTCAGCTCCGTCGTCGATCTCGATCTGCGCCCAGAAGCAGCGATGGGGGTTTAGGGGGAGTCTTGGCACCCACTTCTGGGGCGTCCAACTGCCCCCTGAGCCGCCCAGCGGCGCTGGACCAAGGCTGCGGCACATTCCCTTGCAGATGCCCAGCACAGATCTCAGCTCCATCACCTCTGGGCAGGCTCACGCTTACCTTCTTGGCTATCTCCAGGCAAAACTCCTGCTCCACGGTGTCCAGCAACCGGCTCTTGCAGCTGGAGTAGAGCATGCGCTCCTTGATGCTGCATTTGTACCCAGGCATGGAGTAGATAAAGACTGCGAGAAGAGAGCAGGGCTCATGGTGCTGCCCAGGCTCATGGCCAGGGAGCACCCAGCAGCTGCATCCCGACCTGATCGCGGCGTTTCCAGCCCTCAGAATCCCAGTGTACTCAGCGACAGAAGACAAGCCATCCTATCTATGACCCCTCCCCAAACCTCCCCTGCCTCTCCCACGCCTGCAATGCAACGGCTGCACAAATCCTCCACGGCAGCACCCGGAGAGCCCTCCACCATGCATGGTGGCTTCTTTTGGCACCAAAGAACTTGTCAGCAGCACCCACAACAGGATCACAGCAAGTGGGAACCAACTCAAGGTCCCCTGCCACACCATCCTCATCCCCGCTCGCTCCCCAGTGGTCCAGGGAGAGGGGGAACCAGCGTGGGCTTGAACCAGCTGCATCCAGCGCCAAGGCACTCACCAACAGACTCCAGGTAGTCTCCCTCGTGCGAGTGTTTGTACAGGAAGAAATGGTAGCGAGCTGAGTCCTGCGGGATCCTCTTGGGCAGGTCAGCGATCTCCGTGGGGCTTGTGTGCACCAAGTCGATGGTCTCCCGCTCCAGATCCAGCTTCTGATGGACACAGGGGATGGAAGAGCAGATGGGGGCAAGAGGCAGCAGCAAGAGGCAGGGGCAGCAGGGGAGCTGTGCGAGGGACCTACCAGCTGGATGTAGTTGATTTTCTTCTGCTTGAGTGCCTGGATGGCTTGCTGGGCATCCGGCTGCAGGGGGAAGGCCAAGCCCTGCAGGGTCTGGTGCTTGCTCTCCACGCTGATCTCTGTCTTCACCTGGGGATGGAGATCATCCCCAGCATCAGGGCAGGGACTGGCAAAGATGGGGAAGGGAGGGAAAGGAAAACCGGCCGGTGCCACAGCAAAAGGCTTCTCATTCAAGGAGCCACCTGACATCTGGCTTACAGGGACCATGGCATTAAAGCACCCAAGGTCAGCCAGGCTCGGGGTGACGGTGCTCATCACCACACCATTGCGCCGGGAGACCACCCGGCCTCGGCCATGCAACCCCATGCCCCCCCGCTTCACTCCCAGTAAAGACCATCTGAAAACTGACGTGTCCCTGTCAGAGATGCTGTGACCAATGCTGGCACATGTCCATCTATGATCATCTCCCACTGCAACCTGGGGTTGATGGAGGGAGCCCTGAAATCACAGCGCTCAGCGGCACAGGTCCCCGTCAGCAGGGAGAGCAAGCCCCTCCTCGGTGGCTTTAATTGCAGGTGACAGGCAGCCCCTCCGACGCTGGAGCTGGGAAATTAGAGATCCACAGCTCGGAAAGACCTAGCTGCTGTTTGTCCTGCAAGGCAGAGGCTGCTGCCCAGACCCCAGCAAACCCCCCTCCTTCAGAAGACTGAACCCCACTTCAAAGAGGGTAGAGAAAGAGATTGCAGAGACATCGCATCACCCCGGTGCCTCCATCCAGCCACAACGGGGAGCCCCTGACCGGGACCAGAGGGTGCCATGAGGCAGCAGGGGCAGGACGCGCGGGCACGGCATACCTCCTCGGGACCGGGGTACTCTACCAGCGATGGGCAGCAGCAACAGCCCCCCACCATCTGCCACAGAATACAGGGAGACGGCGTCACCCCGACAGCGGAGGAGTCCATCCCGCCTCCAGAATCCCTCAGAGGGACAGTCTAATGCTAACCCAGGTGCTCCGCAGCATGTGTGGGTCCCTTTGAGATCAGTTTTGAGGATTTTGGATACAGTCCAGCCTTTCTTAAAACATTTGTTTTCTTTTCCCTCCCCCCACATAGAGAAAACCAAGAAAAATCAAGGCATGCCAAGAGAAACACGAGAGTTTTAGCTCACATCTCAAAGAGAGCTCGGCAGTGCCAACGTGGATCTCGTTACGAGGCTGCCCTTCATTATACAACAGCCCCGCACGGTACCCACGCCTGGGGAGGTGATGGACCCGGATGCCTGGAGCAAAGCATGCACAAAAACACCGCCAGGAAAAGGAAAAACCGGGCATCAAGCGGGCAGAGCAGCCTACCATCTCGGTGTTCGAGTCCTGGGAACGGGAGTCCTGCGAGCGTGGGGAGAGGAGACACACGGTCAACGGCACCCGTGCGGGGGTGGAGGGGGGATCTCGTGTGTAACGAGAAGGGGAGGGGGACACACGGACATGCCAGGAGGATGGAGGCAAGGCGTACCATCTCTCTGCTGGAGGCCAGGGAAGGCGGGTCCTGGCGGCATGGGCAGGGAGAGCGGCAAAAAACGACATGGGAGACATCAGCACTGAGGAGTGGGAGGGAGAGCCCCAGCCCCGAAGTACCCACACAGATCCTGTCCCTGACCTCCAAACTCTGCTGTCCTACCATCCCCTGGGGTGCCGTGGCACCAGCAAGGGCCCAGGGACGAGCGTGCAGGGGTTCAGATGGCACACACAAGCTCTCCTGGTCCTACCCTGTGGAGAGGTGTGGGAGAGGACATTACCACTGCCAACACCTCCGGATCCTCATCTTTCTCCCCTGTAAACACGAGAAGGCTGGGAAGGTTACGGCAGGACTGGAGAGAACTAGAGCTGCTACAAGGAAATGTCTCTGAGCCATGGTGCTGAGCCCAGCTAACGGGTATTTCTCTGTCTTATGATGAAGCCTTCACGGGGAGCGGTTCTGGTGAAGCCTCTGCTCTACCCACCCACCAACCTGTGCAGCAGCTGCAGGTGACACCCCCTTACCTGCAGTGCCACAGGCGCTTTTATTTCCTTTCAATTCTTCTGCTTCACCCCCAGCTCCAAAGCTGCCTCCCCCCCTCATGACCCCATGATGCAACACAACTGGCCCCGCTCTGTGCTTCTGAGCCTGCGATGCTTCACGAAAGACTTCCCGCTCGTGGGTGTTGTCAGGTAACTCAATCCCAAACTCAAAGCCATTTCCTAGTCCACAGTCTGCTGACAGCTCCCAGCCCAGTACAGCTGGCAATGCATTTTCCAGTCATTAAAAAAAAAGTATATATAAAACAAATGGCAAATTTTTGTGAGCTTCCACCCAGCTATCAAGAAGGAGGGTAGCTCACGACATCGCCTGTGTCAAACAGCGGGGGAAGCCCAGCTCACGAAGCACAAAACCTGCTTCATCAAGGGCCGGGCAGCCACCCGGGGGATGTGCAAACCCTAGTGCTTCCTGTCTCGGTGTAAAACTCCACTGCACCAGCTTTGAAGCCACTGCCACGCAGCCACTGCCTCCTGCTGCCCGCTCTGCTGCTGCCCTTCCCCTCCCATTCCTTCAGCTTCTGCCAGCCCAGAAACAGAGCCACCTTTGGCATGAAGGCTGCAAACCTGGTCAGCATCTCAGGGGGTCGTGCATCGACAGCATGAGAGGAAGAGGACCCCACAGCCTGTGTGCAACGTGCACACAGGTACAAGGGCCCTGTAAGCCTGCAGGCATCACTGTACTGAGCAGGGCGCTGCTTCAGGTTGAGAGCTGCTGTCATATCACTCCTCTTGGGGAAAGCCCTCTGCTTTTCATGGCTCCAGAAACTCGCTCAGAGCTGCATTTACTGAAAGTCCTCCCTAGGGCAGGGAAGGTGAGCACGGCACAGTGCGCCCACGCTGTAGCTCCCACTGCATCCAGCTCCGTGGCCAGGGCCCAGCAGGTGCAGCTCCTGCACCAACACAGAGACCAAGCCCCTCAGCACACCCAGCGCTTGGCTGCTTCCCAACTCTAAATCCACAGGCAAAAGCATATCTATTTTCCTCTCTTTCTAAATGCTGGTCACTGCTCCCCGTGGCCTGGGCTGACACAGGGGACAGTGCACCTTTAAAATAAACCCCAACCGAATCAAATGGCAGCAGCACCTTCACCTGGGAGCTGTGTCTCGCAAAGGTGAGGGTGGGAAGCAGAGCACGGCAGATCAACCAGAGAACGAACTCCATGAGCACCGCTTACCTGGGCACTTGACCCTGCGAGACACAGCCTCCTAAAAACGCCCCAGAACTACTTAATCCTGCAGCACTGGCCAGCCGAGATGACAGCACAGACACCCAGAGGTGCCAAACAAGCCACAGAGCCACCATCAGCATCCATCTCTCTCTTCTCCAAGTGCTGGCATCACCTTGGATCCTCCTCCTCCTTTCAGCTAGGAGCTGGGATAACCACCCTGAGACCCATGCAGTGGAGACCACCCCTTGGCATCTCCCAAACACCCCTCAGCTCGGCCACCCCCAGACCTGCTCTGGCAGGTGGAAACCTCCTGCATCATCTCTGTCATTAATTAACGCCATCAGGCTGATTAGCTTCGTGTCTCCCAGGCGTGTCCTGATCCACCCATGAGCCCCATACAGCTCCAGCACGGACAGATGAGCGAAGGATGCTCCTCTAGAGACAAAGGCTTTCCATGGCACCCAAGTGAAATCCCCCCAGTCCCAACAAAATCATGCTTCCAGGTGGTCTTCCCACCCGGCGAGCCGACCCCCTCCCCTGCCTCCGCATTTCACAGCACCACAGAGGTTGGCACAAGTGCCTTGAGATGCCAGCTGGGAGATGATGGCCTTACAGCCTTGTCTACCCCCAGCCCTATGCTGTGTCACTTCCACCTCTTTTTCCAGCCCAGATGTCCCCAAAATTAGGCTACGATCACTATTTCTTGGGACAGCACCTCTCACAGTTATAGCCATAGAGAAGGAGTATGGGCAAGGATGCTGTTGCAGCCCAAAGATAAGCCTGAATTCTTCCTGCCTCCCCCAGAAATTCAGACTCAGCTCTGGCTTTTGCCTCAACACCCAGAGGTTAGAGACTCTTGCCTGCTTTCAGCCTTGAACCATCTTCTGACTGCCCATTACAGAGAGTGAAACATAGCCCTGAGCTCGCATGCTAGCAAGGAAAAGCAAAAAAAAAAAGACTGTAAATTCCTTTCTATGCCACCAATTTGGCTGTGAGGATGCTCGGTCCACCTCGGCAAGGGCAGGAATGGATTAAACCACAGAGGTACAAGAGAGCTCAGTAAAAACAAGCCATGCCTTTTAGCTGGATGCTTGGATCCTTGCTCCCACACCTCCAGCAGCAAACACATCCCTGCATCCCACATCTATGCCTAAGCCGAGAGTCTCGGGCTCCTTCTCCACAGGCCAGCAGACACCCACCTCATTGATGCGGATCTGCTGGAGCTCCTGCTCGGCTGCAGTCAGCGGGGCTGGGGCGGAACAGGAGGACACGTGCTTTTGGTAACCGCTCAGGGACACATCCTCCTGCAGACAGAGGGACAGTGACAGGGGAGAAGCGTCAGGGGGTGGTCATCACCACAGGGCTGGATGCAGCTCCAGCCTTGAAGCAGCATCTGAGCAACCCAGAGGGCCTCTCCTTACCAGGAGGATCAACCCCAGTAGCGCTCTCAGACACCTTGGTGCAAATCCCATGCTTGATTTTAAACAGTGCCCACAACCACCTGTGCCCATTCAGACCACCCTGTTCCTCCACTGGCTCCTCCAACTGATTAACAGAGCTCTTGAGCACAAAAGCAAGAGGAAAAGATAGAGACCATTGCCCAAAGCAGCAGAGAGGGGCCCTGGAGCAGCAGGGCAGCTGCCCTGGGAAGCCCTGGCTGCGCAGCTCCCTCTGTGACAAGTCCATGGAAGAGGAGGAAGCTCCCACCAGGCACTGCTGGGGAAGTGCAGCCGGATAATCCGAGCACAGCAGCGGCTCTCAGTGCTGGAGTCACACTGCCACCGCCTGGCACTTCTTTTTCTGCTCAGTAAAGCTCTGGATCTCTTGGGAGCCTTCCTCCCACCTCTCCCACGGTTTCTATCACAGACTGCCTGCAGCCGTGCAGACAGGAGAAGGCAGCAGCAGCCACCCAGGAGACTAAAGCAGCACAGGGACAAACCTTTATACTGTGCCCCCCAAATGCCAGCACCCCACATCCTCCCCAGCTTCAGCATCAAGCCTGGGGTAGGCTCCCGAGTCTCAGGGTTGATCTCAAAAGGCTGCCCAGGAACCACTACCATACCTTCACCGTTCCAAACATCTCGTCCTTTATGTGCCCTCCGCCAAACTCCTTCTTCACCGTGGCTCTGGTGGCCGCATACAGCATCTTCAGCCGGACCTGCACCAGGAGGGACAGCAAGGCCAGTCAGAGAGGAGCATGGCAGGGCCAGAGGGCAGCACCTCCACACAAGGGGTGCCTGATCCTCACAGACACCACATCCCCACAAAGCTCAGCCCTCCCTGGGAGCAACCACCTGGGTTCTAGCGCAGGCCGGTTTCTGACCGCAGCATCTCCAGGTAAGGAGCAGCCAGGAAAACCCCTCAGTGCTATCACCAGGTCTGCCTGTGCATGGCACAGCCTCACCAGGCACTGCCCGCGATCTGCAGGTTGATTCTGCGCTTTGCTTTCCCACCCCTGAGCTGCAGTGTGTCATTTGGCGTTATTCTTCTGCAAAGCGCAGGTAAGAGCTTTGGCAAGTGCTCCTTGGTGCATCACCCTTGCAAAAAGACCCTACAGTTTTCTGAGATATCTATTATTGTATATTATTATGTCTATCCCATGTATGTGTACATGCACACACGTACGTGTATATAGACATATACTATTATATAAATACACGCACGTGTACTCTCACACACACATGTACGTACACACATGGGGACACACACAGCCACAGCCTCACACACACTACCACAGGCCCACACACAGCCACACACAGCCACAGACACACACACACACACACACAGATACATATACATATACACAGACGGATAAGGATAAGGATATGGTTTAGTGGGTAAACAGGACCCACTTTACTGTGGTAAAAACCACATAAGGATATGGTTTAGTGGGTAGACAGGAACGGTTGGACATGATGATCTCAGAGGGCTTTTCCAACCGAGCGATTCTGTGATACACAGAGATACACACACACACACACACACACACACACAGATACATATACACACACATACACACACAGATACATATACACACACACAGAGATACATATACAGACAGACACATATACACACACAGATACAGAGATACATATACACACAGATACAGACAGATACATATACACACAGATACAGATACATATACACACATACACAGATACATATACACAGAGATACATATACACACAGATACACAGACAGATACATATACATACACACACAGATACATATACACACACACAGAGATACATATACAGACAGACACATATACACACACAGATACAGAGATACATATACACACAGATACAGACAGATACATATACACACAGATACAGATACATATACACACATACACAGATACATATACACAGAGATACATATACACACAGATACACAGACAGATACATATACACACATACACAGATACACATAGATACATTTACACACACAGACATACATACACACACAGACATATACACACACACAGACACGTACATATACACACAGACACACGCATACATACACACACACGCACACACATGCGCACACATGCACACATACACATGGATATGCACATATGGATATGCAAGATACACACAGATACATATACACGCATACACAGGTACACAGATACATTTACACACACAGAGATACATACACACACAGACACATACATATACACACAGACATATACACACACACAGACACGTACATATACACACAGACACACGCATACATACACATACGCACACATATACACATGGATATGCACATATGGATATGCACATGTATGCATATGCATATACACATGTACACATGTATGCATATGCATGTACACATGTACGCATACGCATGCATACATATCCATATATAAATGTGACAAGCATATATAAATGTGACGTGTTAACACGGCAGTAAATCTCAGTGCTGCTGAAAGCCAGATACAGAGACATGCTCAGCACGATGGCATTCGCCAAGCTGTCCCGCTGAACCTCCCCAGACCAGCCTGCTGACCCCTCAGCCCATTTGCGCCCGCTCTCTGATGCTGTCTCCTACCCCACCAGCCAGTCCAGCAGGTGTCAATGCTGGCTCGGCCATATGTGGCTCTGAGGGAGCCAGCCTGCCTGGTGCTTTTTAAGGCCGATTCTGGAGCCCGGCCCAGAGTGGGGACAGCAGCCACTCTGTGTCAGGCCTCGAGCGCAGCACGGCCAGGCGAGTTGGTACCAGCACCAGCTCTTCCCACCGATGCTTTTGGCCAGAGCCATGGCAGGAGGTATCCATCCCAGTCCAGTGGTCCACACCGCTCCCCTCTCCATATCCCAATCCCTCCACCTCCTCAGGCAGTGCTGCAAAGAGGACAGAGACACAGTCCTCTGTTCCACAGCCCCTGCATCTTAAAAAACTCCCCCATCCCCAAAGCGATCTCTACTTCTTAACCCCAGCACGACAACGGAAGGTGTGAACGCTCCTCCTCAGCCCAGTGCAAAATCCACTTGGCCAGCATATCCTCTCCCCACCTCCCAGAGTGCGTCCGTGTCCCCACGCCGGGGGGTCACAGCCCTGTGCGCTGCTCACCGGGGAGCTGTCAGGGGACCAGGAGATGAAGAGCCACTCATAGCCCTGGGCGTTCTGGCTGTCCAGGCGGTACAGCACGTAGCATGGCTGCTGCTCGTCCAGCAAAGGCAGCACGAAGGCATCATAGTCAGCATCCCAGCGCCGGGACAGCTCTTTGTGGGCTCCCAGCACAAGCTGTTCTGGAAGAAGAAGATGGAAAAGGTGGTGTTAGATGAAGGCAAGACTTAACTCACCTTGCAGGACCATGGGATGTTTCGTCTAAGGGCTCATTGCAGCTCCAGGGCTGACAATGATGCCATCCTGCTAAGAAGCAAATTAAGACCTGGAAACATGATGTATGAACGTACACCCCAACAGATGCAGCAGATGCCATCAGGGCTGTGGCCACCACAGAGGGGCTGGTTTTCTACCAGCATCCCACTGCCTCCTGTCAATCATCCCCTCCCATGCTCCTCACTGCTGAGATCTCCTCTCTGGTGACCATCCATAACTTCCTTCCACTCTGCTCCCTCCAGCTGTGTAGTCCTCAACCATCCCTCCTTGCTCACAGGTGAACTTGAGTTCTCCTCCATCCCACCTAGAAGACCTCACCAGGGACACCCCACCTAGATTTGGGGTGCTGAGAAAAAAGAAGGTCCCATAGCAAAAGCCAGGACGATGAGCCAACAACACTGCTCTCATCAGTGCCTCTGAAATCTCAGAGGGGTCAAAATCAAATCTGATACACAAAGCCTGTGTCTGTGGGGACCAGAGATGTGCCAGAGACCCCAGCCATGGCAGCGGACCTTGCTGCCAGGAGAGCTCCAGCCTCTGGAAGTAACCTACATATTTCATGCACACAGCAGTGTCTCAGGTATCTGGAGGGTATTTTTTTCTGCTGCTGTGAAAGTGGTGGTGGGGTTGTGAGCCCTGTAAGCCAGACAGCACTCGGCTGGGATTTAAATGCTGGTGCAGGCATCATGTTGAACATCAAAACCATCATTGTGAGGGTCAAACCAAGCTTTAGGACAGGTGGATGGAAAAGCAATGGTGCTAGAGACGATCAGTCTAGGTTGCCAGCAAACAGCCTGTATTTTTATTCCATTTTCAGATTCAGAAAGGTCTGAGAGGAGATGTCAGGACTCAGAACAAGATGTAGGAAAATTCAGAGGTGCCAAAACAAAACACGTCGAGGCCTTGGACAGTTTTTGCTTGAGGGGAAGCTCAGCCTGGCACGTGCCCTGCCTGGACCTCTGCCCATGGCCCTGCTGCCTGCAGGGAGCCCCTTGGCTGGGGGACAGCCCCTCTCCCTCCCAACCCACCCAGCTCAGCAGCTCCAAATCCCGTGGCAGGAAAGCTTTTAAGGAACACCTTCGGCAAAAACACCTGTTTGGAGAAAGAGACGCGTAAAAACCTCAACATACCCCTAAAATCAACATAAAGCCTTGCAAACAGATTTGTGCATCACAAAGACCTGGGATTCCCAAGAGTCTGCAGGGAATTTTGCCCAGCCAAATCCACTGGCAGCTGGTGGGTGTCTCCATCTGTCAGACATCCCGACACCTCACGAGGGAGGCAATCAGTGCTGAGTCACTCCAGGCTATGCCCGGGCTGCGCCCAAGCCAGACCCCGGCTGTGCCACTGCAGTCGGCAGCCTCCAGCGTTCCCTTGGGCCAGAGGAGCCGCTTGTTCCCCTGCCTCTCACTGGGCTCTTCACAGTTCAGCTCAACCCATTCAGAGCCAAATTTTCCTCTCCAGGAAGTATCAGGAAAGGGAAACCCGGAGCAGCTGCCTTTCAGCAAACCATCATCGTCAGCACTGGCTATTCCAGGCTCCATTTCTGCTGCTGGAAAAGGCACAGCCAGGAGAGTTTCTGGCCCTGGAGGTGTCTCCAGCACTCGGCTGCAGGCAGGGCTGCCTTGCTACAAAAGCCCCCTACAGGCCACCCCTGCCTGCAGCTCTGGCAGGCGCCGTGGGGGCACAGCCCAGGAGCTGTGAGTCCGCAAAGCTCAGCACACAACATCACCTATGTGCAAAAAAACACACCCAGACGGGGAGACTACAAAGCCCCCTTTGTCCCTAAACCAGCTGACAGCGAGGAATAGAGCATCACCTAAAACCACGCTGGACCACAAGCCACTCTCGTGCCAGGAAGCCATTGCTGAGCCTCATTGTGCGACCCCCACACCTTCTCCATCCAACCTTGGCTTCTCATGGCTGGCCCCCAAAGGCAACATCAGCTCAAAGAGGTCCCAAAGGGTTGCTCAGCCAGAGCTGCTGTCCTGGGGATGCCTGGACACAGTGTCTGCCATAACACTCCTTGCACCATCTTCCTCTCCTTCCACCTGCCATTGCCTGCTACAACAGGCCCCAAGACTGATGCCCCACAGGGCAGAAGGTCCTCTGCACACCACCGAGCAGGGCTGCTGCCATGCCCTCCCCAGCTGGCTCAGGACACTTCCCTGCCAGGTCAGCATGCTTGAGTCCAGCTGTGACGTCTGGCCTCTCATTACTGCCTCAAGGTCCTTCTCGGGTGGGTGGCAGCAGGCTGATGCCCTCCGTGCTACAGAAAAGAGTGGCAGCCCAGGGGGACCAAGCACTTTGTCCCAAGTCGTGCAGGAGGGCAGGTTTCCTGAGCGAGGCTGGTGGGACCACCGCCACCTTGTCCCCAGCAGACCAGGCCTTCCAGTGCAGAGGTGCTCCTGGCTCTCCCCCTTCCACCAGGAGAGCCTTGGGCTCTGCTGCATCTCAGAGGATTTTGCAGACACCCATGCTCCTCCAGAGCTGCCCATGGCTGGTCTAGGCCAGGGAAAAGAAGCCAGCAGGGTGGGAGAGACGGACTGTGAAGTGCAAAACACTGCAAGCAAGGCTGGTCCATGAAGCAGCTGCTGCCACCAACACATCAGACAGATAAATATATCCCATTCAGCCCAAGCAGGCGACATGGTGGGTCATGGCTTCATTGATGGCAAAAAGTCTCCCTTCCTGGCATCACCACCCACAACCCAAAGCCAGCGGCACAAGCCCTAAGACCGGGCTTAGAGGCATACATGACTTATCCTAATGCAAACCCAGTTCCCACTTTTTAAAAACAAAAGGAGCCAAGAGAGCAAAATCATGTCAAAGATGCTCTGAAGAAACAATGCAGATGTCGCATCCCAACATACAAGGGCCTAGCCAAGAACAAAGCCAACACCGCTGAACTTGCAGTGGCCCCACTGATGTGTCCCACGTGTTTCAGTCACGACGTTCT
>NW_010196950.1:26761-36547 GCF_000695765.1 Mesitornis unicolor
TTCACAGCCCCTCTGAATGCTGGCACGGGCTCCTTACGACCACATCCACCTCGGTGTTTGCAGTGTGGTCCTGGCAGCCCACCCGCAGGAAGTGGTGATGGCAGATTGGCAGGGTATGCTGCCTGGAGAAACAAGTCGTTCATATGCAGTTGTATGAGGCTGAGGTGATGGAAAACCTACACCACAGAGGCTCCCCGCTGAGACGTTCAATCAGTGTTTTGCTCCGCTTGATTGCTTCATCCGTCTGACAGCTGCAGAGGCCACCCAAAGGCACCTTTCAGTGAGGCAAACATGGGCAGGTTGGGGCCAGCCCGCAAACTGGGCTGGGGGCAGCCCTCTGCATGGGAGCAGGGGCTGGGATGGGTTTTGGAGCATGGCACCACTCATGGGATGCAGCTGGGACCCTGTGCCAAGCCCTGTGCTGAGAAGCACCCCGTGCCCTCCTGCGCCCTGGGCGTCATCTTGCCTGGCAGGGGATACCACATCTAAGGAGGAAGATGCGGTGCATCCCTCCTAAGCAAGGTCCCATGGCACGTGCAGCAGCTCCTCACCAAGCTCCCCATAACAAAATCCAATGCAGCAGCAGGAAAAGCCACCCAGGGCCCAGCACCCACCCCAGACACCAGCATGGGTCCACCAGCAGAGTCACTGCTCCCGCCTGCAGCCTCCTCAGGGCTCTCATAGCTGCTCACCAGCACACCCAGATTTGGGGCCTGTGTTTCAGCTCTGGGCTGCAGCATGCCAGGGAGCCCCAGCAGGATTTTCCTCGAGGTTTCCAAAAACACGAGCTGGCACTACAGCGGCAAAGAGGAAAGGAGGAGAAGCAAAACAACCAACCGACGTGGTGTAAATCAAAGCACTTAAAAACAGGACTTACCGTCCTCAATGATGACCTTGATGAGCCGAACTGAACCATTTCGGGCGCTCTGGGCTGCAGCATGCCAGGGAGCCCCAGCAGGATTTTCCTCGAGGTTTCCAAAAACACGAGCTGGCACTACAGCGGCAAAGAGGAAAGGAGGAGAAGCAAAACAACCAACCGACGTGGTGTAAATCAAAGCACTTAAAAACAGGACTTACCGTCCTCAATGATGACCTTGATGAGCCGAACTGAACCATTTCGGGCTTTGGCAAAAAAGTCCCTTAATTCCGTGGTGGCTGAAAGAACCAGAAACATCGTGATCAGATTTAACAGCTAAAGCAGGCGCTGGGCTGCTCGGCGATCGGCCAGGGAGGGAAGCAACTTGGCAGGATAGAAATTTAAAAACTAAAAAAATAAAATCCCTAATGACAAAAAAGTTATAATAAAAATAATAATACAAAACCCAAACAGCTGGGAGCAAAGTGCTGCATCTCCCCCAGGCATCAGAGTTAAATAGCAGCTGGGAGCGCATGTGATCCAGAGAACCTGATACTTGGCCTGGGTGAACATAATCACCCAAATTTAGACGATGGGTTGGCCGCTGCAGGCGGGCAGAGCTCAAGTGACAAGTTTATTCACTTTACAGAGCGGCAAGGTTTGCATAGTGGGGGGTGGCTGGAAGATGTCCTAACAGGCTACGATGTCCCGGCTTGTGACACACCGCAGCGGGGATGCTGCTCCTGAGGCAGCTGGGAACCAGCGCAGCTCCAAACTGGAGGCACCGGTTTGAAACCAAGCCCCTGGAGACGGGAAATGCAATGGCCCTGGGGTTTTGCTCCAGCTCCAGTGGAGCTTTGGCTGCAGAAGGCTTTTGGGAAGCATTTTGGGGTGCCACTTTCCTCCTCATCCCCCCTCCCTGAACACCAGGCACCAGCAACTGGTCTCCAGCATCCTACCAGGAGGCAAGAACAGGCAGCAGACATTGAAGGGGGAGCCCACAGCCAGCACCAGAGGCTAAACGTGCCCACTCTGAAAGCATCACTGGCACACAGCTCCCCATCCCATCCGGGACATGCTAGATGTGAAGGCAATGCCCAAGAGATGTGGCTTGGAGAGGCCAAGCCCCACAACCAGGAGCAGCTCCCAGCCCACCAACCCCCAAAAACCCCTTTGATTATGCGCCCAAGTCCCTTCCTGGATGTAGCCATACATCCAAGGGGGTCCTGCGAGTTTAAAGCCGCAGGCAGCTCTGTGCTTGATAGAGATACTAAAGAAAGAAGCACAGCAAAGATTAGCCACTCGGGCAGACACCCCTCTTAATCCATGTCTGGAGTCGCCAGTAGCAGCCCCCACTCCCAGCGGTCCCAGGCAGGGACCCTGCCAACAGCGGCACTCTCACACAAACCCAGCAGTGCCACCCCGAGAGGACCCTGCAGGAATGGGCACACAGGCACCCCTTCAAAGGCTCATCAGTATTTAATTAAGGGACAGACATAGCAGGGTTTCTGGGGCAATCCCAGCTCAAACAAACCATCCTTCCCCTCCCTCAGCATTGAGGTGTGTGTCTCTGCCAGGTCCCAGTGCCAGCCGGGAGCTCAGCCTGCTCCCGCCGTTCCCATCCACGGCTGCTCTGATATTTTTAGCCCCTTTCCCTGCTGAGAGCAGCTCTTTCCTTCCGGCAGCATCTGTGGTTATTGCAAAGACACGAGGCGGAAAAGGAGGAGAAAAAGAGACATTTACACACCCAGGAAACCTCGCACAGGAGACAAAAGCTCTCATAATAAGCATTAAGCTTCACCAGTTCCTACTGCACTGTCAAAACAGGCGAGAATAGCATTAGTCTTGGGTGTTTCTATTAGCACCAGCTACGGGGGAGAAAGAGGAAGACTCTGCTTGCAAATCCCTCTGGCCTGACTCCATCCTCCCCAGAGCCCAAGAGCACACAAGGGTCTGGAAAATCAGGACTCGAGGCAAATGCAACTCCCCAGCCCACCTGGAAATGTAAGGAGTGCCCAGCGGTACCGAATGAGCAGCCAGGATGACTGACAATTGAGTGACTGACAAGTGACAGTCAAGCGCTGGGACCTGCATGGGTACAAGAGGGGTTTATGGGGCTGGGAAAAAGCACGGATGGGGCTGGAGAAGCCAAGTGCTCCAAGGGAAATATCACGAGGTCTACCAAGGAGGAAGACACTTTCCAGAGGAGACAGCAGCAGAGCTTTTAAAGAACCCAGACCAGGCTCTCCAGCTTTAATTCTGCTGAAATGAAAACAAATAATTTAAAAAGCAATTTTCGTTTAAATAAAAAAAAATATCACTGGGGTGTCTTTGCTGTCCCCTTCTGTCCCTCGTGACACAGAGCCAAGAGCCAGCAAGAAGGGAGAGGAGTAACCTAGCGAAGGTTTTCAGCACGAGCTCGGTGACTGCTTCATTACAGCACGATTATGACTTAATTGGCACAGCAGAATTGATGAAATTGTTTGCATGCCTGAAATATTAATATAAAAATCCAGAGCCACCTCTGGAAGAAAGGCAAGGAGGGGACCTTATCCCAGAGATGGAGGAGAGTGGCACCTCTGCCCCAAGGCATCTTCCTGCTGGGAAGTCTCCAGGACCTAACTCAAGGGCTGAAAAACCCATGTGTGGGAAAACCACCTGCTTCGTACAGCTCATCCCTTCTGCATTTGACAAGACAGCGAGGTGGGAAAGGAGACACTGGGCTCACATCAGCACAGCCGATGCACAGGGCCAGCTGTGACCACCCTCATGCGGAAGGGAGCCCTCCCGATGTGGGTTCCTGGAAAATCCTGGAACAAACAGTCCAGATACAAAGCCAAGCTGCGCTACAGCCAGCAGGGGTCTACCAAGAACAAGCTGCATGAGCTCCACCTAGCTTCCTCCAGCAGAGCCACACACCCGTGGGCTTCAAGGGTCTCAGCTCAGCTTTCCAAGTGTCCAAGGGTGGGAAAAGCGGTGGTGGTGGTGGTGAAGCTCTGCAGCACGCACACAAAACTGCACAGCCAACTCGCTCTGGGAGGCATCAGAGGTTGGAACGAGCAAAGTCTCCTGGGGACCTGTGGTGGGTCCAGGTTTAGTCTGCATTTGCTTGAACATCTCTGGCAACTCCAGTCGTGCTTTCTGCAGCTGTAAGGTAGGAAGCCAGAGGAGATGCAAGCTGGAGAATTCTCTGGTCTCTTAGGATACTGGAGAGAAACTGTTCTCTCAGGAGAAACAGGCTAGAAAAGAGAGAAATGGGATGAAACTCAATAGGAAGCAAAGTACTGGAACTGGGAAGAGCAGCTACACCGACACAGGGCAGGGTCCAGCACCTCTGCAGAAGGTAAGTGGGTCATAATCACTTTATGTTGTGGGCAAAGCCATTTGTAAAGGCACAAATAAGAGCACAGCTCGCAGCCATGTAAATGTTATCTGGTGCCAAAAAGGCTTTAGGTGCAGCAGGAACAGCACGTCCAGGCTCAGCATCACGCAAGGAGCACAGCACAGGGTAGATGGCACCAGGATGGTGGATGGAACTAGGGCTGGTCAGCCCAGAGGATAAAAACATCAACAACTTGTACTGGTTTTCCAGCCAGAAGCATCAGGTCCCACCTTGGCATTTGGGAAATGTCGTGATGAAGGTGACCAAACACTGGGAAGGACATCATGCCTTCATCCCTCTCCTGAAAGGCCTCCAGAAATCCTCCTGGGATGCTGCTGCTTTGAGGCAGGGTGAGCTCAGTCGCATGTTGAGGAACCCGCTGGCCTCTCTGCAAGGCAGCCCTGCTACAGACACAGTGTGTGCAAGCACCCATGCCTCCTCACCCACCCTCCCACAGGAGCCCAAAAATCCCCTCTGGCCATTGAGTCGTGCAACACCTCCCTCTCTTGCCTGCTTGTGGGCTGCACATGAGCTGTCCCCTATTCGTGAGCCACCCACACAAATTAAAATGCATTAGCAGCTTCCTAAGAGCGTGTCCCAGGTCCTCCTGCACCAGAAAACCCCCCTGCCCAGGGGCACCTGGCACCCATTTGGGATGGAGGGCTGAGCAGAGCTGGCTCTTGGCACCAGGGCACCCAGGCTGGGCAGTTCGTGGCGTGGCAGGGAGGTGATGGCACGGCCACGCAGGCAAGCTGCCAGAGGAAGAGTTTGTGCAAACCCCGGGCCTCAAGGACCAGCACGGTGGCCAAATCCTTGTCCCTACTCAATGGTCATGCTGTCTGCAGCCAGAGCAGGCAGCCACCCTGCCCCAATTGCATCAGTTCTCAGGACATTTCAGTGCTGGGCTCAAAGCATCACGCTTCCAAAAAACACACTGCGAGATGGAGCTCGTGGGTACCATCCTGCCACAATCGCCATCCCTAAAGTTGAGCCTTTTTTGATCAGCCCCGATCAACTCCTGTGAGCAGAGGCAGGCGGTGAGGGGGCCAGAGGGACAGAGACACCCCGCATCGATGACAGCCGTCACCATGGCGATGGACGGTGTGTGTGTCTCTCTCTCTCTTCCTGGGGATGCCAGCAGGGAAGCACCGCAGGATGGGGATGGAGATGGAGGCGACAGCCACACTGCCACCCCTGCACTTTTCCCTCCTCCATCCACTCACTCACTTGCTGAGTGAGAAACAGGGTTTTCTGCTTATTTGACCCTTCCCAATCGCCCCTAACCCAATGACAGCGTCCAGCTCCGGGATCAATAATACATGCTCCCTGAAACAGATGCCTCTCTCAATACATCAAGCCATCTCGCCCTCCCAGTGGGAAACCTGAGCCTCCAGCCATCAATCTTTCATTCCCAGGACATAATCTACAATTGCGAATCCAAGCGGCTGCTTCCCTTTCACCACCCAGGGCACAGTGCGCCTGAGATGCAACAGGGAAACTCAGCCAAAATCCAGATGCAAACCTGGGCAAAACTCATCCAAGCTCCAGGGATGCCAGGCAAGACAGGAGTCAAGATGCCAATGGATTTAAAACATGGTTACACCTGCACGACACACACCTTCCCTGCACAGACAGCTCTGCCCAGCTCCAGGAAAGGGTGCAACTGCAACACAGAAAAAAAGCTGTTGCTGCTGCTGCTGAAATTCCTCCGTTTGAGTTCATCCCAGCATAACTCTGTCCCGCAGCGCCTGCTCAACTGTTTTGTTGCAGCGCGCTTTTCTGCTGACGGATGCAGCCAGCCAGTTTAAGCACTAAGACGATTTTATTTCTCACCATGAAGAAAAAAAGAAATACCCTTGCAGGGAATCTTTTCTCTGGGAAAAAGCTACAGATGTCAGGAGAAAATAAAAAGAAGGGGGGGATAAAAACCCCTGAGCCATAGAGGACACAAGCGAAGCTATTTTCCCAATTTTCCGCGGGACTGGGAAGTTGAATCCTGCAGGATTCAATGCAGACAACTCCTGGTCTGCAGTGCAAGTCCCACCTGGAGACTTTCAGCCATGCACCTGACACCTGGTTTGCTTCTCAGTCCCCGATTTCCCGCACGCCTGCATAGGACCCATCCCATCTCCACTTTGTCACCTGGGATCAGAGTCATTCGGCCCTTCCCTCGCTCCAGGGTAGGCAGCGTCCACCCTGCAGGCAGCGTGGGTCAGATCCAGCTGGCGACAGCACCCAGAGCTGAGCATGCCGGTTGCTGTTCCTCTTCTCAGCCCAGGAAAGCCACCACAAGGAGCACGGGTTTGGGCACTGAGGGAGACGGGGACCCAGGGGCAGACCCTGGCAGTGATCTTGTTGCATTTAGAGCCTCTCAAGGCATGCTTTCCGAGGGATTTCCTCTACCCCACCACTTTAGATGCCACCCGCTGAGGATGTGGACGTTGTCTCAAGTGTGCATCAACCTCTGTGCTGGGTGCTGGCCCCAGAAAAGAGCTAACAAGCGAGGACCAGCTCGTCAAAACCATCCTTACAGCAGCCTGGTGCCCTCTGCTCCCTATGGGCAACAGACCAGTCATCCCTTCTGCTGCTCCTCCTCCACCCACAACACAGTGTGAGGCATCCCTGCTTAGGGGGCACCCCCAGAACCCAGACACAAAGCCACCCCTGAATTCAGGCAGCCAGGCACCTTGGGAGCCAGCGCTGCTCCCAGTGTGGCAGGAGGAGCAGGGCCGAGGAGGCACTGGCTGCAGAGAGGAGCTCCTTCTTTCTTCTCCCTGCAGAGCCGGGAAGCCAGCTGCTTTTGAAGGAGACCTCTGTAGACCTAGCAGCTCCCAGGTCCCTCCTCTCTCCTCCTTTTCTCCCCACCTGACACCATTCCTGTCTGCAGGCATCACGGTGATGCTTCTCCTGAAGCAAACAGCCGTTCCTACCGGATGCTTTCCCAGTGCAAGATCCACTCCTGGGCACAGTGGAGGCTCAGCCATGGACAACAGCAAAGGTCCTTCCCCATCGCCACACCTTGCCACCTCCCCCAGAAACAGCAGGCACCAAACTCTATTTTTGTGGTTGAAGAAATAACATGCATTTGATCTCTTTATTTTCAAGATGCAAAAAAACCCTCAGTAGGCTTTTTCTCTACCCAGAGGTCACGAGAGGACCCAGAAGCAACTGGGTGACCTCCCACCAGCATCAAAACTCTGCTTCAGCATTGCCTTCCTAAGGCACAGTGGCCACGCCTGGCTTTTAAACTCTACAGTGAATGCTGTTCCCATCTAATGCCCCCCAGAGCAGAACAGGGACTGCAAAAAACCCATTGAATCCCACCAGCTGCAGTTAAAAGCAGGTTTCCAGGCCCGAGAAGCCCACAGCAACCCTCAGTAGCTTCCAGCCACCTTCCCAGCACAGCAGTCTCCATGGCAGCCTGGTTTTCTTGCCAGCACCTTTGAGGGAGCTGCCACAGATAGCTAAAAAATAATAATAATAATAATTAACCTCTTGCCTCTGCATGAAAGGTTCAGTTCTGATTACACACCCGAACCTGTGGCTTTGCACCCCGAAGCGAGCGCTGCCATTGCTCGCACTCCTGGGGACCACCTGCTTTTTCCAAAAGCCAGAAGGACTCAGTAACATCGCAGCAGGGGGCTGCTCTGGGGGCATCACCCTGCTCTCACACTGATCTACCACAGCAGCAATGAAAATCTCCTGCTGGCTTGCCTGCAACCTTCTCTAAGCCAACCAGAGGATCTGATCGTAATTCTTCTGGCAGCAGATACCTTCCCACAAACAGGGGAGAAATGGGAATGAAGAAACACAAAGTGATGCATGCACACACAAAAATAAGAGGCCCCAGGAACCAGGAAGATGTGGGAAATCCCTCTTCCTCCTCAGCAGATATCAGACCTCAGCATTTCAGTAGAGGGGATGAAAGTAGCAGCACAACTGCTGCTCCTCATCTGGTATCAAATCTGCTGAGCAAAGGATTAATTTGACCACTGTGTCAGGGTAGAGAGGATCAAAAGACCCCAAAAGCTACCCCTGGGTGGTTTCTTTAAAGCCCAGAGCACCCCAGCTCAGCAGACGTCAGAGGGGCAGATTTGCATTCAGAGAGGAAACAGCCAAAGTGAGACACTACAGCAGGGGATGAAGGAGCAAACTTAAGAGAGCTGAGCCACCAGAGATGTCCAAGATGTGAGAGCGAGACCACCCAACGCAGGTTATTTTTCACAACCATAGGGAGGTTTTTACACCACCTGCAGCCTGGGGATCTGCTGCCCAGGCAGAGCCGCTGGGTCGGTCCCCACCCCGCACTGGCTGCAGCTCCTCAGGGGAAGTCCAAGTGCCTTCCCTTTCCTGCAGAGCTGACGGGGCACGTTACGTCCTACGGACAACGACAACTCACAGCGACTCGCGGTGCTGGTTTGCCAAGTGGTGGGCAACCACGGTCAGTGCTTTCAGAGAGCTCCACCTGGCTCCACCAGGCCAGCGCATCCCCGGCAGCCGCGGCAGTGCCAAAGATGGCATCCGTGGTGCAGGAGCAGATGGGCAGGAGGGGAGCAACAGGCAGCAGCCTCGCAGGGTGGAGGCAGGGCAACAGACGCCACGGCAGAGCTCTGCAAAGCGGGGCTGGCACACCAAGAGTTCAGGTGGCCACTGGGGACCTTCCTGATGATTTTTTAAATTTTTTTTTTTTTTTACAGTAGAGGGAACATTCAACTAGAGCCTGAACTTTTCAGCTTAAACTAGAAGCAACAAACGTGAACTCAAACGTCATCAGCTACCAACACTCCCAGGTAAAGCAGGGGAAACATCTAAGCACCATTGCTGACCGCTTCTCAACTACAGCTCTTCCAGGAGCGTCTGACAGGGAAAGATGCTCTTGACAGTGCACTCAAGCAATGAGGACACTGATGCCACAAAGGATCAGCAGCCACAAGTCCAACACTTCCATTCAAAGGTGCTGGCTGTGAGGAAAGGAGTTGCGAGGCCAACATCCCAGCACCCTCCCAGGGCACACAGCAGTGCTGGATTTGCACCCAACCAGGATGGAGCAGGGCTTCAGGCTGCTCTCACATCCCTGCTTGCATATTGATTCGGTTACATAAATTATGCAGCACCTCTAGTCCTGATTAATATTGTTAATTGAGCTGCAGTGGGGAGCAGGAGGGAAATACCGTGAGGACACACAGTCACGCACCAAATGCGCCCATAAATCTGAAAGCCATCGTCTCAGGGTGCTGGCCGGGTCCTGTAGGGAAGGAGTGGAGAAAGTGGGGAGCCTCCCCCCACATACAACAGCAAGGGCCAGGCAAGAATTCAGGCCGGCTCTCGGCAATGCCCCGGGAGAGGCCGCAGCGCTGAGGGCCGAACAGCACCGCAGGGAGGGAGATGAGGCTGGTGCGGGGCTGCGGCGGAGCAGATCCGCGTTGGGTTACGGTGCCGCAGCAGAAGGCGGCATCTTTACGAGCGGTGTCACAGCGGTTTAATGAGCATCAGCCTAGACAAAGGATGCAGGAGAGCCCGGCACCGTCAGCATCCCCGCAGCCAGACC
>NW_010196951.1:0-12256 GCF_000695765.1 Mesitornis unicolor
TCAGACCTGTTGTACGTAGTAGAAGGGGATGAAGTCGCTGTTGTATGTGAAAAGAATCTTTTGGGGAAAACTGTGTGGGTCTCTTCTGCTTTGGGCAGGGGCAAACCCATTGGTGGGGTTGTCTCTGTTCAAGGCCCAGGACATACTTGGTGGGTAATGCAGGAAAATGGTGAAGTTCATTGTGTACCACAAAGAAATTTAGCATTGGCTGAAAGAGTTTGATTTTACGTTATGTAACATGTACTGTAGAATAGTGATAAGTTGTTCTTAAGTTTCTTCTATCCAGATAGTAATGTGGCATCCAAGAGTTCCAGGATAAACCCACAACGTGTACTCATGGACTCTGATGTACTCTATACAATCTCCTCCATCCTGATAGACTACCAAGGTGAACAAAGACATCCAACCTGGACCTCACAGATTGCTGAATAGAGGCAGTCCTTAACTTGGTGAAGTGGACTTGACTGTGGCAGGAAATGGTATGGAACCAGGGGTGGAATGTTATGGTTTAATGGTTAACAGAGTGACGGAAGGACAGGTAGTGGCTGTAGGACCCTGAGGGGTCTGAGATCAATACTGTTCCCTCCCCTTTCTGGCCACAGTCTATAAAAAACCGAGGATGCCCGAGGTTTTCGCGGGCTTTTCCTGGCTTCCTGGGCTGCTTCCTGTCGCATCTCGGGACTGCTGGGGCTACCTCCATGCAAGACAACCACAGGACTCCGAGACGACTCTATAAGAGTTATAAATCGAAGACTTCTATTTTATCAGAAGCTGTACTTTCATAGTCCAAAATCCTTAGTCATCCTACATAAGCATTTCTATTAGTTAAATATACGTGTCCATATTGTCTAAGCTAATACATGATTGGTTGCTATCTTACACACGCATTACCGCCCACATCCTTTTCCGCTTCGTTTAGTTCCGGGTTGTTCTCTTGCCGCATTGCCGTACTTCCTCATTCTTTTATCGCTGATGTCATTTTAAGGTGGTCATTCTAAATTACACAATTCTATATAATCATATCCATTTTCATTTATAAAGCCTCCAACACCTCCACATGCTCGGCAGCATCCACCACCATCTGGTCCCGACACCACTGCAGTCCCTGGTGACGAGTCACAGCCGTCTCACGAGGCACTGCTTGGACACTTCCACTTGGGACTACTGGGACTGGGTTTTGTATATAGTTAAATATCCTTTGTCCCTTATTAATTCCCTTTCCCTTTCCCCTGTTGTTTTTCATTGAACTTGTTGCAGTCTTAACTTCCAACCTTGTGTGAAGCAATATTTTCTCTATTCCTTTTTTTTTTTCAATCCTCCCCCTGGGAGGGTAGGGGACAATAGAGATAAAATCCTGCTCTCTGACCCTTAAACGGAGACAATTACTTGGAGCCCAGATCCTTTACCAAGCCATAATTACCACCCAGTTCATTAGCACAGCGTGATTTGAACGTAATTTGGGGATTTAAGGGAGTTTTAACACGAAGCTGCTGGCCAAGGCAGTGCCACTCGCCCAATAAAGAAGCAATTAACGGCTAACGAAGGGGTTTTGCGCAATAATTAAACCCTGTAATAATAATTGAAGGAATGTCCCTGCACCCACCTCGCTCCGTTTTGCTCGGAGCCACCACAGGAATGGAGACTGGGATCACCAGCGGCACCACCGCCGTGTCCCCAAACGCTGTTGCGGGGTTCCCACCTCCGGGTGTTTCCGGTGATGGTTTGGGAGCATCGGTGTCAACCGCGTCGCACACCTTTACACACAAACATGGGGTCAATCCATGGGGACACCAAACTGTCCCGCGAGTCGCTGTTCCCAAATTCCTGTACCCAAATTCCCGTTAAACACCAAAACTTGAGCCCAAAATCCTAGTAAATACCAAGACTTGAACCTGAATTCATGTTAAACACGAAGAGTTGGTGAAGCCATTCACGTCACGCCTCAGCGGGTCTGGTTTGGGTAGAAAATCAGCGCACGCCGTCAGTCCTTCCCTTGGTTTCCCGCTGCCGGGGGTGCTGGGAGTGGGAAGCAGCCAGGAATCCTGTGTGGGGCCGTGGTGCAGGTGGCGGCGCCGGTGCAACGAGCGCTGGTCGTAGTAAAGCTTCTTGCAGCCCCGCTCTGGGCAGGGGTTTGGTTTTCTGGTATGTCAACAAGTGCCCATTCCTGCGAGGATGGAGAAAACATCGTGATCAGCGCTCCTAACCCAAAAAAATGAGGGATTTCGCACCCAAGCTATCGCAGCGCTCACGCTCCTTTGGTTTAACATGGTTTTACCCAAGGCAGAGACTGCAGAGGGTGTAAAGCGAAGCCTGGGTACAAATTTCTCCTGTTTTAGAGCAGAAAATGGTAAAATCAGAAAAAAACAGGCAGAACCGTTGCTAAAACAACAGTAAAAGTGAAGGGTGTCACTTCATAACAGCACATACTGGGGCAGAAGGGGTTTATTTGCAACCGCTCTGGTCTGGCGCAGAGCAAAGTGGTGTTTTACCAAAAACCAGACCCACAATAATCTGGTGGGATTTCCAGAACTTTTAGGAATTGGTAATAAAAGTTTTGCTGCATGGGAAGGGCAGGATTCCCACTGGCAGTGCTAAGCAATCCTGTTGCCAAAAATCAGAAGTTTCCAGTGCAAAAACCTTCAACACCAACACAATTTCCCCCAAGCCACTCAGACAGGGGAAAAAAGAGTAACTGTGGCTCAGTGTTAGCGATTTTTTAGTGATTTCTCCGCAGCTGGACATAAATCCATGCTTTTGAGCAAATTAGAGACATTTTGATACTTCCAAGCTCATTTTTAAATAATTCCAAGCTCTCCTTTATCTGTGAAAGATAAAACCATAACATAAAAACACAGGAGGTTCCACTTAAATTTGAGAAGAAACTTCTTCTCAGTGAGAGTGACAGAGCACTGGAACAGGCTGCCCAGAGAGGTTGGGGAGTCTCCTTCTCTGGAGACATTCAAAACCCGCCTGGACGCCTTCCTGTGCAACCTCATCTAGGTGTTCCTGCTCCGGCAGGGGGATTGGACTAGATGATCTTTTGAGGTCCCTTCCAATCCCTAATGTTCTGTGATTCTGTGATAAAAAAACCCCTTGCCAGCCTTAAAACACAACAGAGGCCACCGAGCACCGCAATTTCTGGCGCTGGGAGGTGAAGAAACTGATCCTATTGGGGTGGGAAAAGGCGTTTTTGGGGCAGGAGGCGGTGTACAAGTGGTCCTGGTGCTTGAAGGCCTTGCTGCAGAGGCCGCAGACGTGCGGGCGCCGCTGGCTGTGGCTCTGGCAGTGCTTGCTGAGGACGCTGGTGCTGCCTAACACCTTCCCACAGCAGCCACAGCCCAGCCCCAGAGAGCCCAGGGGAGTCCTAGGTCTGCTTCCTCCTCCTCCTTCCTCCTCCTCTGGTCCCAGCTGCCCGGGCAGGCAGCCCTGGCTCTGAGGGAAAAAGCCAAAAATTCAGGTTACTCTCATAAATAAAAATGGCTTTTTTGATAACGCTCAGTTGCAAAGACTGAGTATCAGCACAAAAGCCCCACAAATACTCCCAGTCTCCTACGTTGTGCAGCTCTAGAGCTGCTTTGTTTCTCCACAACACCCATGTCCCGCCCGCACATCCTTTTGGACCTTGTTGTAACCAATTTTACCGTTTTCCCCCTCTTTCTTGGGCAAAGAGGGAGGGAAGGAGACAGCTTTGTTCGAGGCATTTTGGAGCAGATTCAAAGGTCCCCAGCCCCGGGTACAGAACGTGCCTTTTCGAGCTGTAATTAATTGGCGAATGAGTAAAAACGTGGCCCTGGCTGTGAGCAGAAAGTCTCATTTTCTCCTTCGAGTGCCGCAAGTTATGCATTTCCACTCATTTTTTTCCCAAGCCACTCAAACAGGGTGTGCGTTTCCTCACATCAGCAATTAAGTTCTCCGCTCCCTCCAGACGAGCGTTTTACTCAAAGCACCCACTTCCCCACAGCAAACTCAGAAAAAGCCCATTCTGCTTAATCCGTTTCACACAGAACCGCAAGCGCAGAAGGAATTAAACCCAATTTCTCTTCCCTGCTCCAGGGAAAGGTGGTAATAGAGATTTTTGCAATGCGTTTGGCAAATCTATCATTGTAATGCCTTCACGTTTTCTGTTTCCAGCTGGAGAGCAGGTTGCAAGGACTCCTAACAAAAAAAACCACTCAAATATATTCTCGTCTATTTCCTATTAGGAAAATAGGACAGAATTGGAATTCCTGTGCAAGAGAAGTGGTGTAATTTTTCACATCTCTTACAGCCTTATCCATTTCAAGGGCATTTTAGAGCAGAAACATTTCCAAAGGGTTCAAACGAGAACCTAAAACTGATTAAAAGAAACCCAAGCACCCCTTTAGCCAGTTTTTTACCCCAAAGATTGGCCATCTTCAAACTAACGCAGCATGAGGCGGCTGGGACACTCACCATGCTGTGAGAGACGTGGGCCAGTCTCGTCGAGGAGCCGCATGGAGCCGCAGTTGGCGGGCAGGTACAGGGAGAGCATGTTGAGGTCAGCCTCCAGCCCATTGTTGGCCACCTCAACCATCGGGAACTACAAATTGTGGCCCAGAACCTCGCTACAGAACAGCCCTTGGGTTTTGGGTAAGCCCAGGAGATGCATCTTGAAGCGAAGGGCACTGTCGTCGACAAAGGGGTACTGCTCCATGCCCGCTGACGACTTTACAGCCAGTTAGTGGTGGTCACAGAGCCAAACTGGAGGGCATGAGGAGCCTCCTAAAAAAGGAAAAGTTAAGTACGATTTGATATTGCCAAATCCAAACCAGTACCACAACCTGTATCGACCATACCTTACTGGAGAAGAAAAGTATCCCTATCCCTGCTCCAAATGCAAGGCCTGCCCTCTGAAAAAGAGACCCTGCAGGCAGGCTGGGGGGGAACTGGGAAGATGGGGGGATCTTTTTATAAAAGCTGCACCAACAAAGAGATTTTCTCTTAATCTGGGATAGGCTGAGGGACTGCAGGAAGAGGTGGGAAGGAAGGAAAGGGGGGAGTAGAAGTAAGGGAGGTTTCCCTGAGGGAAATGGTTCTCCTGGCCTTGCAGGAGGCTGCAGAGGGCCAGGGTTGGGGGTAAAGGGGCTCTCCTTGAGGGTGAGGAGGCTCCAGGCCTTGCAGGAGGCTGTAAAGTGTTTGGGGATGGGCGTCTGGGGAGCTCCCGATGCTCCTAGCATTGCAGGAGGCCACAGAGGCCCAGGGCTGGGGGCTCTCCCTGAGGGTGAGGGGGCTCCAGGCCTTGCAGAAGGCTGCAAAGGGTTTGGAGATGGGGGTCTGGGGTCTCTCACTGCTCTCAGCATTGCAGGAGGCTGCAAAGGGCTTGGAAATGGGGGTCTGGGTGTTGCCCGTAGAACAAAGAACACAAACTAACAGAATGTCAGTTTATGCGGTGCTTTATTCAGGGCCCGGGGACCTGAGGACTATCGTCCATTTTTGCTTCAGCTTTTATACCTTGTTACAGCTTGGTCTACGTGCAGAGATACACATTTCTTAGTTATAAACGGTTACATTCATCATAGAGATAATAGTTTCTTTGGCTATAAATCTTACATGCTCAGCTTTCTTAAGACTATGAGTTTGTTTATCCGACTTAACTCCCACCACCACGATCCCTTTAGTATGTTATATTTTAGCTCTACCACTAGCAACAAATCACTAACAACAATCTGCTATGTCCTTGTGTTCTACATGCTCTGTTGAATCCTTCAAACATTGTTTCTATCTTATCTATGCTCTATTCCTAGCACAAAGTTTCCCAGGGCAGGTTTCCCAATCAAGGCCTGCCCTAAAATCAAGCCTTAACATAACTACTTCTATCGTTATAACTCTATTTATCCACATACACTATTCTTAAAATATTTGATTTATTTAATTCAAGTGTAACATGGGGAGCTCCCGATGCTCCCAGCATTGCAAGAGGCCGCATAGGCCCAGGGCCAGGGCCTCTCTCTGAGGGAGGTGCATGAGGAGGACAGTGGCGGGGGCTGCCTCACAGGCCGGGGTCTCTCCTCGAGGGGGGCGTAGCCGTCTGTGTGGGGCTGCCTGGAGCCCTGAGGTCATGAAGGAGAAATGGGGGAGCGGCGGGGGGTGTGGGGGAGACTGAGGAGTGACTTTACTAATGTTTATAAATTTGTAAAGGGTGAGTGTCAGGAAGAAGGAGCCAGGCTCTTCTCTGTGATGTCAAATGATAGGACAAGGGGCAATGGGTGCAAGCTGGAGCATAGGAGGTGAACCTGAACATAAAGAAAAACTTTTTTACTGTGAGGGTGACAAAGCACTGGAACAGGCTGCCCAGAGAGGTTGTGGAGTCTCCTCTGGAGACATTCAAGACCCGCCTGGACGCGTTCTTCTGTGACCTAATCTAGGTGATCCTGCTCTAGCAGGGGGTTGGACTAGATGGTCTTTCAAGGTTCCTTCCAACTGCTAACATTCTGTGATTCGTGAACAATATGGTTTTTTCTTGCGTTCTTTCTTTACAAGCCCTAGTACTTATTTCCCTCCTTTTAAACTTTTCTACATCAGCCTTTTAGTCATTGGACAAGCTTTGCTTTCTGTCTTCACAGAATGAATAGCATTTCCTTGTGAGGAAACTTTGCCTCACCATTATGAAATGCCTTTGCTAGCACAATTCATTCTTAATGACAACCTGAAACAAGAGGCTACAGAGAGAGACAGCTGAGCTTTGTAGTAGGCTAAAAGTCTAATAATTGTTGGCCTCTACTTTCAGTCATTTCTCAAGAAACATTGTGCTGTGATAGCTTAGATGCCTGCACTGGAAGAAGCCAGTCTAGTCACTGTCTGGCTGAGTTTCAATGGGGAAAAAACAAATTATTTCAGAGTGGACCTTAACAAGTATCTTAATTGTTTCATGCTTATCTGAAAATCTTATGAAAACAACGCAGACAAGTAGAGTTTTTCTATTTTGATAAGGCACCAAGTCCAAGTGGACTCTGTGCCATAGATTTTTTTATTACTATCTGATTGAGTGGTTTCTCTTCTTGTTTTATGACCTCCAGTTCTTCAAGATCGAAGACGAACTGTCAAGATGGGATTAGTGCAAGTGTGGCTGAATGCTAGAGCTAACACCCATACCCATCCTACTCCTTTTCTCAAAGGTACAACAAAACACAGGGTTATTCTTTTTTTCTAGTCACCAGCAATAAAGAAATATGTTTCTGGCAGAAGCAGTCACTCATTTTTATATCTGTAGAACAGGGAGACAACATAATATATAGCACCATACACACGTCCCCCTGCTGAAGAGCAGCCCTGGCTAGCTTCCATACAAATCAATGTGAACATTATGCTGATGGGGTAGCCCTTTTCAGAGATTATCCCAATCTAGAAATAAAAGGAGAGCTGAGTGAGCAGCTTACAAACTGCACCCCAGTGTGGGTAAGGGGTAACTTGTATCACAAATATGAACTGGAAATCGAGTCTCTCCATTTCTCTGCTTTCTCCACAGAAGAGAAGGGAGTAATACTAAATGAACAAAACAAGAGGTCTGTTGTCATGGCACCTTGGCTCTTCCATCCATTTAGTGGGTACATAGAGCCAAGGTTCCATGTCATTATTGTCATCAGCTGATGACATCTGCCTGGCCCTGTATTTTGGCAACCCACAGAACCCAGATTTCTGTGGGTTCTTGGAGAGGAAGTACCTACTTTCACTCATGTCTTTTCATTGGTGTGTAAGCCAGACATGGCAGCTTGGCCATGTTAGAAGCTCTCTAACAATGCAAGAAAACACCTAATGGAATAGCAGTCTTACTTGTTCTCCTAGGTGTCAACAGAAATTTTGATGGCAAGATAATGAAACTAGGTAACTTACCAACCTACAGATCACAAGTGAATTTTAAAACTCTGAGTTTTCATTAAAACTAGTAGTACTTCCTTGACTCTAGGGCATGAGCTAAGACAACTGGAGAAGGCCATGGAGCTGCTAATAGCTGCCACTTACTGAAAATGAGAGAGCAACAAATCCACAAGGCAAGTTGAGGTAGCGCCAGACAGCTGCAAGAGATCACTTCATGAATAATGTAATTTCATCCCTCTGCACACAGTGTTAAAATGCTTTGAATTGTCACTGCACAGATGGGACCAAGATCCTCTGTGGTTGGTTTACTGTTCTCTGGAGAGACAGAGCTCCATTAGAGAGGGAAGTAAGCCTAATAAAAAAAGAATTGATGGCTATTAAAAGAAAATACATTTTTTCCCCTTTCCTTATATTGTAATTTCCCAACTGACACGTTAGGTAGCAAAAAAAATTAGGGTAATGAAGAAACATTTACCAGAAATGTGCTGCAGTATTTCTAAGGACACCAGCAGGTCCTGATGAAGAATTAATTTTTAATGTATTCATTCAATTTTACAGCTAATATTGACAGCCATTAGCAACATAAATAACAGTAGATTCTCTTTTGTGGACCAATCTCTTGTCAATGTTAACTTTAAAGAGAGTAGGACAAAATATTTTCAATAGAAAGAGGAAATGCATATATTTCATATTCAACTATAAATACATATATTTATATGTGTGTTTATATTTTTATGATGTGTGTGCACATCAACCCATGCACACACAGTGTTATTTTCAGGGAATGGTCTTGCACTGCCAGAGAAAATCATACTAGATATCTTAACACCTTTTTGCCCTCTCTGACCTCTGATTTTATTTTGGATTTAAAAGGCATATCTTCCTATTGATCATCTCTTGAGCTACAGGACTGTGACATGTCTTGTACAGCACAGATTAAAATGCTAAGCAAGTTTGTTGAAACAAAATTATGACAGCTTTTTAGAAAATAAGTATGGGAGATAGTCCTGTCAATATATCAAGCCTTATCAGTATAAGTACAACAACACTGAGTTGTTAAATTAGAAAATCAACTGGTGAATATTACGTTATTTGCTAATGTCAAGAAAGCAATCTAGATTTGTTCCACTGTTAAATCGTGGATATTTTTACTTCCAGTTAACTGAAGTCCACTATAAACAAAGAGGGTAAATATGACAACACAGCAGCACGCAGTGATCTGTCTTTTAATATGGGTTCTACTTGAAATCAAGGTCATCCACCTTGATTACTGAGTCATAGAATCATAGCAATGATTACTGCCCCTTATTAGCATGGTAAGTGGTGGAAGATTTTATCCCAAAGATTCGAGGATGTTTTGGCACAAGATGGAAGGGAGAAGGGCAAAAGCTGTTACCCATGTGGCATAAGAGGTTTCTGTTGTTTGACTCTGATGGGTACAGACAGGTGTTTTGAGGTCCTCGTGAAGGTGTGCTTAGGGACTCTGAGGTCTTTTTCAGTCCATTTTGTTGTATCTTGTTTCATATAGAAAGTGGAGAAAGCCAGCAGAGACATTTGTGCAACCATCATTCACTCAGCTAACCCAGACTGTGTTTGATGGAGATCCTAAATTTAGTAAGCCTCCTTTGGGTTCCAAAAGAAAAAGTTTAAAGCGTACCTACAAGCAGATGAAAGGGTAATGATTCTGCATGTCACAGTCTCTCCAGTTGCCTGCTGGGTGCCACTTCAAAACCAGCATTTTCCTGTTGTCTGAGAACATGCTTGGTGGAAATCCACAGTGCAAAGCAGGTGCATAATGTGTCACTGGGCTGTCTGACAAGAGACTGTAAATTTTCCTCCAGAGTGGGTACACTCTCCTGGATTCAAATCTGTCTAAACTTCTGTAAATGTGCATTTAAGCATTTCATGAGATCATATTTACTTGATGGACCACGAGATCACAAGCTGTCTGAATCTAGCCTTTGACTACGCATGTAGAGATTAACTAAATGTAGACCTTTTTCACATGGATCTTTGCTTAGGGAAAAAGTAACTATCATTAATGATGGCTAAACCACAGGAAGAGTCCTTTCTAACAAACTTTTTTGCAATTTTCTGAATTCTTCAATTCAAAATAGAGACTTATATTCTCACTATAGTAGCAGCAATGCGGATTTGGAGCAGTTCAGCTCCCTGCCAGGCTAGCAACACCAGGACCTGAATTTGCTTCACGTTTTCTGTCACGACAGGAAGTACATGAAATAGCCTGTAGTGCAGACATCTTTTAGAACAGGCCGATAAATTCAACCCAAATCTCCAGTCCTTCTTATGGCCCCTGTTTTGTACATCCACCAAAGGTGTTAGTTTAGTCTGTTATGGAAGACTATGGTCCCAGAGCCAAATTCCAGATGTAAGCACATTCTGTTCAAGTTCTCCCTTTCTCCTCATCTCCTATACAAGATCCATTCATATGACAGCTGTTTCCAGGATCTAGTTAGCATCTCATTAATTCTTTCTTATGGCTCTGTGGCAGATGCACCCACCCTACTGAAGACCTGAGAAAAACCCAACAAAGACAGTGCTAAAGTTTCAGGCCCTGGTGGCACCAGGACTGCCTCCCCCCTCACAGCTCATGTCTGGTCCATACAGTAGGGGTCAAAGGCGGGAAAGTTGGGGTCCTCAGCCAGTAGGGGGTGACACAACCATGTATTGACCACAGATCAGATTCATCCAGGGTATAAATGGGGCCCTGCCGGAGGACTCATTTGAGTCGGTCCTCCTCGGAGCAGCGGGTCTGCAGTCGGGGACTCTCCCCTTGAGTTGGGACGCCACTTAAGGTAACTTCTTGAGATTGAGAGCCCTCCCTTTTTGGTGAGTGAGTGAGTGAGTGAGGGCACATTTTGGATCGTTTGGCCAAAAACTTACGAATTCTTAACTTAGCTGTGTCTGGCAATATTCCCAACCAGCATATTGAACCTGTATTTGTTGAATGTCAGTGGGATGTTGTTTTGGTGAATGAAGTTTTGTCTGCTTCATTTCAGTTGCAGATTAAAGCTTGTTTGAGTTCATTAATTGTGTGTGTGTAGCCATTTTGGTGTGATTCCATGACAGGCTCTTAAGCATTTTGAGGGGTGATTTGCTGGTGTGATTAAGTGGTATCTCCTAGCATTACTTCCTGCTTTATTCCTAGAGAAAGCACAACACAAAATGTTTGGCTTCAGTTGAGAAAAATTCTGTGAGTTGAAATAAAATACATTTACACAAACCCCATGGGAAGCTGCCAGCTCTCATGGTTTTTTGTTGTCAGTAAACTCCACAGAAGCAAAAGCATGTAGCTCATTCTCTTAAATGTAATGGGAGAAAGACATTTCTGTGGGGGACCTCAGCGAGACTGAGGCCCTTGGACAGAGTGACTTTGACCTTGAGAAGATTCCAGTCTACCCTTGAGAGAATAAACAGGAACAGTAAGAAGAGCCGCAAGGTAAACAAGTTTGTCGAAAGTGCTGACAGCAGACTGGAATTTTAGGAAAGTGTTGATAGCAAACTGAGGTGTACGTCTTCCTTTGGTGGAAGTGCCGAGTTGTGATGAACTGTGAAAATACTGTCTAATAAAAAAGAAACATACTAACTTTGAACCAATGACAAGAAGACACATCTGGGGTAAGAGAGTATAAATAGATGAGGAAGAGAAACAGTAAAGGCTTTTTGTGCTACGTCAACACTTGTTGTCTTGTCGCTTTGTGCGTCCTGACCACGACAAATGGTGACCCCGACGTGATACGACAGGATAATCCACAGACTGTGGAGGGCTGCAGGGCGACATGCAGCGGGGACAGAGCCTGGTGAAGCTGAGAGCAGTGGGGAGAGCTGCCTGGTCCGGACCTGAATTCTGACACCTGATAAGGTGAGCCACCGGGAACATGGATGCAACACTGACAAAAGAGGAGACTAGTGTGCTGAACGTATGGAAAGTGATATTGAAAAAGCGGGGACTGAAAATGGAGGAATTAATGTTACAAAGAATGTTGATATGGGGTAAAAATAATGAAGTGCTAGCATCCACTGAAACTGTGTTCAGCGTGAGTATACAGGAGAAAAATTAATAGACTGTGCTACAGACGGGGCCAAAGACGCTGTAGCACTTCTAGCGACGTGGTGTCTGCTTTATGAGATGCTGAAAGACTTTAAAGTGCAGCGAGACCAGGCAGAGGGCACTGCCTCTGCTTCTAATACGGCACAAAGTTTTGCACCCCTCGTGTCGCTCCCTTCAAAGGAACAGACTCAGGAGAGTGAACAAATTATGGACTCTAAGGGAACAACGGGGAAAGTAATGATAGAAGGAGAAAAAATTGTAAATTCTGGAGTACGCAGAAGGAAGGAGGGGCAGAGCGAGCGGCGGCCGGACCGGGGTGCTGCGGGCAGGCGCCACCCTAATGGCGCGCGG